>NW_024537489.1:0-157956 GCF_016647745.1 Suillus plorans
CCTCATGCTACTGTTATTTTGTCGGTCAGGGCGGATTCCCATGCAAACAGAGAAGGGTCAGTCTTACAAAGATCATTGAAGGTGAGGAATCTTGACTGTGGGTGAAAACACTAAAGAAAGGGGGCTCTACAGCAAGACCTGGATACGAGAATACAACTCGACCCAAAGGACAGCTACTGAGAGAAGTTCCTCGCGAATAAGGTGGAGGGAAACTATGTCAACTAGACGGGCGCTGGTAGACGCGGGAAAGTAACGCGCGCGTAGGCGATGCGAATGCGCGCGTGAGCGAGAGATGCGGAGGGTACGCGCGTAAGCGGGCGCCGCTTGAACGATGAAGGAGAGGAGTCCTTAAGAGAGTAGCAAGGGCACAGGTGTCAACAGTGGAGGAGTATAATCAGATTTCTAGTATTGGAGGGAGAACTCTACACTTTGCAGTATATCAAGATAAGGGGAAAGTAAGTACCAGAACCGAAGGAATCCTCCCTCTATTTAAGAAGGGAGATTACGCTATGCGGCGCGCTTCCGAGCGCGCTCCCGAACCGAGTAACCATATCAACTTCTAAATATATTCTAAGTTTAAATAGACTCTCTGTATGTAAGCGCGGAGGTCGGACCGAAGGTTCGTTAATTCAATGAGAGAGATAAAAATAACGCACCAGTAATCAGCAAGGACAAAGGACAGAGGGACGGACGGTAGGAAGGTAGGAGTGTGGAAGGCGGCGCGCGTGCGTGTGCGATGTGCGAGTGAGGCGCGTACGTAGGGCGCGCGCGCGAGAGCGCGAATGACTGGTCCTTAGGATGTGAGCTGATACAGATAGGGAATTAAATGGGTAAGAAGGCCGCATATCCGGCATCGAGAGGCGCGAGTCTCTACATCTCCTGGGAACTTACATTCTGAGTGTCCCCACTCAGAGCTATAGCGCGGGATTTTGGACTTGGAGAAATGGTGATAGACAGGGGTCATGTGATCGCGAGAGTAGGGCCGCTCCTTTGATGATCGCGAGCATCGCTGATCTAATCGATGGGGTTGTTGATAAGAGATGGAAGTGTTCTCGCGATCTCTTGTCTTCCTTCTTATCATTACCATCATGCCTCCTTTCACTGCCGCTATGCTGAACTCCACTCCCTCTCCAGAACCTGAGCCTGTGGCGCCAATTCACCCTGAGGACGCGCCTATGGCTGACGCTAGCGCGGAGTCCGATAACCGCCTTGTCAGCGCTTGGGCGGCTTCCCTGGTCGCATTGGAGGCGTGCGTCATGGTGACGCCAGACCTCAAGCCGGAGCTCCTCGAGGATCAAGAGATGTGGATGCGCGAGTGGCTCTCTGTACTGGTGAGTGCGCTTACATGGCTTGCCTTTGTGATCTGACCATTCCTAGGCAAACTTGAACGGCTGTTCCGAGCGCGCGGGTGCGTTGAGCGTGGAGCTGGATATGGACAATAAGAGCGCGGAGCTCCTGAAGCAGGGGCGCAAGGGTTACAAGGAGATTGAGGTGCTGGTGAAGGGATGGAAAGCAAAGGCGATCGAGACTGTTCCAGTGGCGCCTCCCAAGCGCGTTGTTCGCGCCACTGAAGCGCCGGGTACCGAGGCTCGCGCCACCGACACGTCTGGTACTGATGCTTCCATGCAGGTGCGTTTCTCTATGTCGTGTGGGTGTGCTACTCTACTGAATGTTCGTCCGCATTAGCGCAAGGTTGGACGTATGTCTGTTCCTTCGGCGCCTCGCTGCACCAACTGCGCCAGCAAGAATCAGGTTTGCGGAGGCACGCCTGGCAGGCGCTGCCCTCCTTGTGACGTTTCTAAGCGCGCTTGCTCCTTTTGTAAGTTGCGTCTTGTCGGATTCTGTTGGCGCGCTACTGACGCCTTTGGGATTAGCTAAGCGCAACAATACAGACGGACCCAAGGCGCGTCCGCGCAAGCCTATGCCCAAGCGCCCCACGGTTACTGAGTCTGCCAAGGAGACTGCCTCCTCTATTGCCGTTGAAGAAGATGGTTCTGACGGGTCTGGTTTAGATGTGATGATTATTGATGAGCGCACTGTGGAGGATAAGGTTGTGCGCGCCTCGCGCGTTATCCCTGTGCGCGCCGAGGGTCCTTGGCATCTGGCTCTGCGCCTAAGGGAAAAGGCAAGTACAAGGGACCAGAGGAGGAGTTGAGAGAGGTGCAAGCTGAGACGGCGCGCTTGAGGGAGGAAAATACGCTTATGCGCGCGTCTGCTTTGAAGATGCGCCAGTATGCGTGCGCCCAGCAGGCGGATCTCCTGGCGCTATCTAACAAACTTTTCGCCATGTCCCAAGAGTGGTCTGACTTTGAGGAGCTGGATGTGCGAATTGATTGGGTGATGTGCGGGTGAGAATTGGTTGCGCGCGCTAATCGTCTTGCGCGCGCTCGGGCTCGTCTTCTTCAGGGTTCTACGGTTTCATATGCTTCTAGCTCGTCAATGCTCTCGTCGTCCACTCCAGTCATTTGGGTTACCGATATGCGCTCCCCGCTACGTGGGTAATAAGGGATGACACGGAATGCGGCAAACCGCAGTTTTGAGATCGCGCTGTCCAACTCGGCCAGCATATATGAGCCTCCCTTTGTGCGGCGCACTACGATCATAGGTCCCAAATAGCGTGGCTTTGTCTTCTTGCTCAACTCGTATTCGACCTTCGAGTTGCATACCAACACTAAGGCGCCGGGTTCGAAGTCGTGCGACTTGATAGTTGCGCGGAAGTGTTTCTCAAAGTCGCGTATTGACTTGAAGCGCGCCGCGACTACCTTATCTCTGATCGCGTTGATATCTTCCACGCGCTTCTGTAATTGATGCGCGTGCCATGCTATAAGGTCAGTAGTGGTGAACGCGCCTCGGCTTGGTAAGGGCGTGAGGAACGTCGCTTCAGCGAGATCAAAGGGAAATATTGGCTCGACGCCATGCATCATGAAATAGGGCGATAAACCCGTCGCTTTATGAATGGTGACGCGCTCTGCCCAGAACACTGAATGAACTACCTGATACCAGTGTGAATCATCTCCGTCGCAGCTTTTAATGATGGCCTCCCGGACATCGCGGTGTCGTCTTTCGACTATACCGTTTGCCTGAGAATTGTATGGCGAGATGCAGATCGGGTGGATCCCATATTTGCGCGCGAGTTCGTCTACTGCGAGCCTATATGCGGGCGCGTTGTCCGTCACTATTTCTGTGATCGGACCCCACCTACAGAAGAGCTCTTCGAAAATAAAAGCGGTTAGCGCGTTAGTATTCTCTTTGTGCAGCATGCGCCATTCAGGATACAATGTTAGCGCGCATCGCGCTTGCACGAGATATTCATATTCGCCCGCTCTGGGCATCTTCATCGTGTCGATGTGCGCTTTGCGAAATAAACCACCTGGCATGGGTACGATTGGAGGGATGTGCAGCCTTCGCGTTTGGCGCATTTGACATTCGTGGCATGTTTGCGCATACCATTTGATGTCATCAATGATGTGCGGCCACCAAAAGCGCAGCCATAGGCACGCGCTGATGGTATAGATACCCTTGTGCCCTAAATCATCATGCGCCTCTTTCAAAACGCGGTAGCGCTTATTAGGAGGCAGCACGAGCTGATGTTTGCCATGCGATGCTCTGCGCCATAGGTTGCTTTCCAGGACGAAGTAGCGCGCTGCATTGTTGACGAACTTTTCGAATTCTTGATCTGAAACGTCAGTGGGTCTTTCGCGCGAGGTAAGGAACTGTTCTATTGTGGTCATCAGCGCGTCTTGCACGCGCGCTGCGTCCGAGCGCGGAATATCAGGCTCCGATTCTTCCGTCTGCGCGACATCGAAATATACGCGCAACGCTGGCATGCGCGCGCTCTGCGAAATGAAACATGTGCGATGCGCTTCATGGCGTATGTCTGCCGAGATGCCTGCTATGCGGCGCGCGCGATCGTTCAGCAGTGCAATAGCGAATGAGTATGCGCGATCAATCCAATCTTCATGATCGTCGTCCTCAATGGGATCTTCCTCAGCGGGTGGTCTCCTTGAGAGACCATCCACGCCTTTGTGCTTTTGCGCGGGTACATGAACAAGTTTGAACAAAAATAAGAGGATACCCGCGATCCATCGATT
Organism: Suillus plorans; assembly: GCF_016647745.1. NCBI lineage: Eukaryota > Fungi > Basidiomycota > Agaricomycetes > Boletales > Suillaceae > Suillus > Suillus plorans. The sequence goes on from NW_024537489.1 coordinate 4,092, forward strand.
GATGGTCGCGTTAGGTTGCAAGTCTGGGTTATTGATCATACCTTTGATGTACTTCGCGTCTACCTCCACCGTCAGATTCTTTACCCCGAATATGTATATGCGCACCGCGCGTAACGCGCGGAAGAGTCCGAAGAGTTCTAGCTTCGCTTGAGAGTAGCGCCTCTCCACGTCGTTCAGTGCGATGGAGCCAAATTGATTTGGATAGCGCTTCCCGTCTTCGCCTATTTGCAGCAAGATGAATCCAACAGCGATATTGGAAGTATCGACTGCCAGAATGACTTCACGCTCGCTATCATAATCGATGCACCTTAGCGCGGGCGATTCTAGAATTGCGTCCTTGAGGGTCTGCATGGCTTCGCGCTGTTCAAGTCCGAATATAAATGGCGCGTCCTTTCTAGTAAGATCAATTAGTGGGCGCGCGATGCGCGAAAAGTTGCGAATGAATATGCGCAAGACTCCGCAAGTCCCTAAGAATCCGCGCACTTGCGATTGATTCGTTGGTTCGGGCCAGTCGCGTATCTTATGGACTTTAGATTCTTCTGGTACGCGCCCTTCAAACGTGCATTTGTGCCCAACAATAATAGCCGTAGGTGCAGCTAGAACGAACTTTGATGCGGAGACGGTTGCACCTACATTCTCTAAGCGCTGGAGGATGCGATTGACGACGATGCAATGTTCCCATATGAAGCGCCGGATCCCTGGGTTGGTGGGTATAATCTCGTATGAACCGTCGTCGCGCTGATAGCGCGTTCGTACTGATTTGATCGGGACATCATCTACAAACGGTGACGTGAATTCTGGAATCTCGTGTTGCAGGATGAAGGCGGTATCGCCTTGGTAAACCTGTACAGCGTTAGCGTGCCCTTGAGGAAGGGTGGTTAGCCGATGAGGGCCCAAAGGCGTTCCAAAGGTTGTCAGGTCGCGCGACTCCACGTCAAGTGCGCGCTGGTCATATCCTGAATATAAATCCAATATAGCATACACCGCATAACCCGCAAATGATTCCGCGAGAAGTTCAACAAATGGTGGAAGCGACGCGTCGCGAATCGTTACCACGTTGAGCGGCTGCAAGTCGTGAACTAGGCGCAAGGATTTTCCATCTTTCTTTACGACGCAAAACCAGTGCGAGCGATACACTGCCATTGACGGCTCGTATACTCCTGACATGATCTTTTTCTTGATGATGCGTATGACTTCGTTCAAGGTGGCTGGCGGAATCGGAATGTTGCGCTGAGACCACGGGGTGTGCGAAACCGTAGGAATCTTGTATGGCGGGAAGTAGGTTTCGTTGAGGCGCCCCACACAAAGGCGAGTTCATGAACGCGAACGAGCCAGCGCACTAACTTGAGTTCCTCTGGCCACAGCCAATTTGCTGGGTCGAGGTCTAGCTTGTCTGCGCGCTCGCGCGTGAAGCGCGCGCCTGGAGAAAAATCTGGGGGACGGGTGGGTAAATCTGGTAACCCTGCTAACGGGTCTTCTGGCAACTGGTGCACTACCCTATACTCTGCTGGCATAGTGGTAGGCACGGTCCGCACCTTCTTCGCAACTGGTTTGTAGACCAGCGCGTGAAGCGCGGGATCATAATAATAACATGAATTGAAGGCGTCAATAGTCGCCTTTTCTATAGCAGTCTGTGTGGACGTTAGATGCGTGTAGCGCGCTGAATACTGCGGAATAGAGGATGAGGAAAATTGATGCGTAGAAACAAAAGGCAATGTGTTATTGCTCCTTAAGAGCGAAGAATGGGGGGCACCTTCCGCACGCGCTATGCGCGGCGCGTTAGGCGAAATGCGAGAATGCGAAACATGATGCAATAAGGAAAATGCTTGGGAAGACGAATGCGTATAGGCGTCTCCCCGCGAATGCTGCAGATCATCGATACTTAAAAACCCTGTTCCTCCTCCTTGAGCGCGTGCGAGTGCACGTGACTAGCGCACTTCGCGTCTCTTGCGAGCTGACACTTGACCCAAGGTAGGGTTGGAATGCGCAGTTCCTTGCGCGCGTTAGGATCAGTTAGTACGAGATCCTGCTCTCCATTGGGGAGATCAAATGTGCGACATGAGGTAAGCTTAAAAAATGGGCGCCCTAGTAAAACCTCGAAGGTTGCGCGCTCGATGACCTGGACTTGGAAATACAAGGGTCCTGCGCTGAAATCCAGCGGGACATTCTCTATAACTCCTAGTGTCGCGTCGCGTGATGTGTTCACCGATTCCATGTTGAGGCTATGGTCCGATCTGAGCGGTACACTGAGCTCTTTCCATACTTCCCTTGGCATGACTACTACTTCTGCGCCTTGATCTAGGACACAGGTGAGAGTGCGCCCTTCCAATGTCTTTGCGCGAATACAGCGCAGGGGTGCGAAGTGATCTGCGACGATTTTGCCGTCGTCGCTTCGCATGCGCACGTCTTCATATTGCCTTAGCCATTGATCGGTCGTGGGGTGCCCGGATAATTTGTGCACTGATACTGTGCCTACCGTGACGCGCTTCTTGGTCGTAAGTTCGCGGAAATGTTGGCGAACATCGGGAGATACAGCTAATAATTCCCTTACAGGAATGTTGAGATTGGAATCAAGAAGGCGCTCGACAACGCGTTTGTCGGCCTCCTTGTCCTCGAGCGCGAATGCATACCGATACGATGATGATTGTGATGGTGCTGGTACTGATGCTGATGCTGATGCTGATGCTGATGACAATGCTAATGCTGAAGGTTGTGAAGGGGATGGCGCTGATGATGATGATGATGATGATGATGATGATGATGATGATGATGATGATGATGATGATGATGATGATGATGATGATGATGATGATGATGACGCGGGCGAGGATGGCGAGGCGCCTTTCCGCTCGTTGGCGCGTTTGAAGGCGCTACTTTCGCTAGCTCTTTTCCTTTACCTTTGTCAGACGACGCTTGTATTTCGGGAGAGACTATCTCCTCCTCTACCGTGGCTTGCTTAGATGCGGGTCTCGGACGCGCGCGCGTTTCGCTGGGTACTTCAACGCCATCAAAGCGGACGTTTTTACCTTTGGTGTTGCGCTTCTGGTCGCGCTTTGCAGCTACATAGGCTAGCGCCTCTTTCATGAGGTCCACCGTCTCATCGTCCTCCTCAGGTTCCGTTTGCGCGACTGTGTGCACGAACGCAGACGAGCCTACTTCAATTACTGCGTCGATCTCGTCGAACGCGCGATAGAAAAGTCCTGCTGTCGCGCCTGCACTAGCGGTCGTATCCGGTGTAGCGCGGTTTGCATAGTGTCGATCTAGTCGCTCCTTGAGTATTCCTCGTCCTGGAATCCACTCGCCATTTGGCAAAACAAGCTTGCGCGTCTCCTCGCTAACCTTACATTTACCTGCGTCAATGTGCCTTTGTTTCTCCATGCAACGAGCATAATAATGTTCGAGACTGCCACAAAAGGCGCAGTCGTTGAATGCAGACGCCTCGCGCTTATATTCGCGCTTGGTTACCGTACCTTGCGCGGGCGATTGCGCTGACGTGGTAGCTGCGACTAGATTAGTGAATGATGCTGCCGTTGGCGCGCTACTCGTCGCGCTTGACGCGGGCGCATTCGCCGGTAACACGAACTGTCCAGCTGTAAAAACATCCATAAACGGGTATGGATCCTGCGGGTAATGATCAGGGAATTTAATCATGAGGCGCGTGCGGATCAGCGCCTGGGTATCCTTGGGGATTCCTTCCATGAATATGCGATCGCGCTCGGCTTTCCCAATGCGATCTTCTGCCAATAGCGGCTGCATGACCTTCTTAAATGCGCGAAGGTAGTTGCTTAGCTCTTGGTATGAGGGCATCGATTTGTTCACGTATTCATGCGCGATGGCTTGTAGATCAGCGAGCGCATAGCACCTCTTGCCATCCCATCCAGGATACATTACCTTTACCTCTTTTAAGAACGCATTGTAATCGCTTACTTGCGCCTCTGGCATGCCTCCCCAAAGTTCTCGGTCATCGCGCTCTAGGTAGCGGATGATACCTTTGATGCGATCGAGCCCTTGTAGACCTACATCATCAGCGAGCTGCTCGTATAGGTTGATAAAATCTGCGAGGTCGTCCGTGGTGCCGTCAAATTTAGGCGCGTCCGTTGTTCCACGGACAGGCATTCTGGTTCTTGCTGTGGTCATGACAGGCGGTTGGGATATTGCGGGCGCTGAGGTCTTCTGATTGATTGGCGCTTGGTGCGCGTATACGAAGGGAAGGTTTGTTATAACAGTGCCGCCTGGGATTGAAGGCGGCGTGCGCGGGGTTTCGAAGGCTTCTTGCTTGATCTTTGGTATTCCCACTGTAGGAAGCGCGTTCTCGTGCGCGCGGGATACTGGCGCGTTAAGCGGGGTGTTGCTAGAATTGGTTAGCTCGGTTAGCGCGCTTAGCGCTGATAGGTTAGAAGAAATGAAAGGGGGTTGATTGGGCGTGTGGAGGAACGCTCCGGGAAGTTGGCTTCTTGGGTTATCTATTGCTTCGAAGTCGTTGGACGACTCTTCTTTGACAGATTCTTCAGGCGAGAACGTGACTGGCGATATCGGTTGTCTAGGCGCGCGTGCTAAGAGCGCTAGATCTGGTCGTGGCGGTTCTGATACGTTGCGCGAACGACCGTGCGGGGGTTGAAGAAATAAGGGTCCTGGTAGAATGGATTCTATTGCTCTGTCGAATGCGGCGATGGCTTCTTCTCTAGCTCTGCGACAACTGTTGGGTCTGAGTACCCGACCGGTTGTCTCAGAAGTGTCCCTCGCGGTGGGCTCCAGTTGAAGGTGAGGAATCTTGACTGTGGGTGAAAACACTAAAAGTAAGGGGGCTCTACAGCAAGACCTGGATACGAGAATACAACTCGACCCAAAGGACAGCTACTGAGAGAAGTTCCTCGCGAATAAGGTGGAGGGAAACTCTGTCAACTAGACGGGCACTGGTAGGCACGAGAAGATAACGCGCACGAAGGCGCGCGTAAGCGATATGAAGGCGCGCGTGAGGCGCGCATGAGATGCTAGAGGCGCGCGCGTATGCGGGAGCGCACTTATGAGTGATAAGGGATGTGGTTTCAAGTATAGTAGAGGCGTGAGCTGTAGCAGATGGAGAAGTATAATCAGATTTCTAGTACTAAGGTGCACTATACAACTTGCAGTATACTGAGATAAATGGGGGGAAAAGTAGTAACCGAAGTAAAAGAACTTCCCTCTATTTAAGAAGGGAGATAGCGCTATGCGGCGCTTCCGAGCGCGGTACTGAACCGAGTAACCATATCAACTCTAAATATAATCTAAAGTCTAAGATAGACTTTCTGTATGTAAGCGCAGGGATCGGACCGAGTGCACATCAATTCAGTGAAAGAGATAAGAATAATGCACCAGTAAATCAGTGAGGACATAGGACGGACGGACAGACGGGTAGGCGTGAGAAGACCTAAGGGGAGGGCGCATGGACGCGCGCGGAAGCGTGCGGAGGCGCGTGAGTGCGTATAAGGCGCGTGAACAAGGCGCGTACGTATGGCGTGCGCGTGGGAGCGCGTATGACTGATCCTTCAGATAAGAGCTGGAATATGTAAGGAATATGTGGTTTGTGGGGCCATATGTCTGGCATTGAGAGGCGCGAGTCTCTACAGCGCTTCCCGCGCCTCGCGTGCACCTGTGCGCTTTCTCGCGCTTCGCATTGGCCAACCAGTAGCGCCTTCAGCACCTACTACCAGATCCTTGCTGCACTCGCTTCCCCTTTAGGGTCGAACACTGTAGAAACAACTATTTTGAGTGGAGCTATATGAAGATGGCTCCAAACTGATATATTTGTGTTGTGGTCTTTGCACTGCCTAGTCTGCTATACTTGCCTAACAAGTGCATTCGACCCAGGGGTCTGCGGTCTGGGAATAGTCTTGGGGGTAAGTGAGTGATGTGTGATCAATAGTCCAAGCGCGGGAAACAATGTCCAAAGGTATAATTACGATGTCCGATGCAAAAGCGTCGGGTCCGATGTTTTCGGGTTATCGGGTTCGGGTTCGGGGTGTCGGAAACTAATAGTAACGCTATAGCGAGCGTCGGAAGAGCGAGCGGTGTGTGCAATAATAACAATGACCGATACGGGCGGTGAAGGAACGATGATATTCGCAATGTCAACTAAGAACTACGAAATATCGGGTTTGACCACTAAGCGTCGGGGAACTGCTCCCCTCTACTTGGATAATGAATAATGCTCGAGGTCAGTCCAATATATATGTAAGTACGTAGAAATGCGGAACCCATAGGCGAAGGTAGCGGCCGATGATTTCGGATCCGAAGTACATGTAAATAAACATGAGGCGCTGCGGACTATGGGAAAACATGTAATAGCGCTTGCTACGACGTGAGTAATGTGTGAAATAATGAACTACGCACCTAGTGGGGCTAGCAAGACAGGACAAGACACGGGAAGGACGAGTGCGCGGAAATTTGCATCGGCCGATGCGGCCTAAACGTCAGGTTGGCGGGTTAGCGTCGGATAACATTGGGAAGTGATTAGCATGTGACGGGTATTTGACGTGTACTGTGAAATAGCTCGATACGAGCCCAGCGCCAGCTCGTGTCCTACAACGCACTTGTTGTCTCAGGTATAGCAGACTAGGCAACACGCGACCTTACAACATTTACAGATACAGTTTGGAGCTTCATTTGTTCCCCTCTGTATAGTTGTTTCTACAATGAGCAAGAGCAAGATATCTCAAACTCCTGCCGCAATAATTGCAGTTCAGACAGAGGTACATCTAGAAATTTTACATCTGTTTGATACTAACTTCGTTTACATTTGAGGTCCTCTCTAACTTTTCGGGCTCGTATCGAGCTATTTCACAGTACACGTCAAATACCCGTCACATGCTAATCACTTCCCAATGTTATCCGACGCTAACCCGCCAACCTGACGTTTAGGCCGCATCGGCCGATGCAAATTTCCGCGCACTCGTCCTTCCCGTGTCTTGTCCTGTCTTGCTAGCCCCACTAGGTGCGTAGTTCATTATTTCACACATTACTCACGTCGTAGCAAGCGCTATTACATGTTTTCCCATAGTCCGCAGCGCCTCATGTTTATTTACATGTACTTCGGATCCGAAATCATCGGCCGCTACCTTCGCCTATGGGTTCCGCATTTCTACGTACTTACATATATATTGGACTGACCTCGAGCATTATTCATTATCCAAGTAGAGGGGAGCAGTTCCCCGACGCTTAGTGGTCAAACCCGATATTTCGTAGTTCTTAGTTGACATTGCGAATATCATCGTTCCTTCACCGCCCGTATCGGTCATTGTTATTATTGCACACACCGCTCGCTCTTCCGACGCTCGCTATAGCGTTACTATTAGTTTCCGACACCCCGAACCCGAACCCGATAACCCGAAAACATCGGACCCGACGCTTTTGCATCGGACATCGTAATTATACCTTTGGACATTGTTTCCCGCGCTTGGACTATTGATCACACATCACTCACTTACCCCCAAGACTATTCCCAGACCGCAGACCCCTGGGTCGAATGCACTTGTCAGGCAAGTATAGCAGACTAGGCAGTGCAAAGACCACAACACAAATATATCAGTCAGGAGCTTTGTTTGTTCCTCTCAGTATTGTAGTTTCTACATCGCGAGAATCAGATTTGCAATCCGTCATCTCGCAGTATCGAGAACACCAGGAATTCCTTGAGCATAGCCAGGCTGATGCTCTCACAATACTAAATGAGAATCATCAGAAAGAACTTGCCAAGTCCCAGGTAGAGTTCTATCCCCATGATATCCATGATGTTGACATCCTGACAGATGGTGTTGGGTCTACATAATGCACAACAGGAGGCGCGCACGGAACGAGATATACTATTAGCTGAAAAAGACGCTTTATTTCAGTCCAAGGCTGTTAAGACCGTGCACAAAGGGTAGGACTGATTCCGAGGGGCTTGGCTTCAGCTCGTGCGCTGCGCCCCTTACCCGAGTATGTGCCCTTAACTTCAGAATGAAGTCCGGAGAAAGTCCAGTGAAGTCCGAAGGACTTCCGGAGAAGCGTGGGAAACTTCGGAAGGACTTTCCGGACGAGTGCGGGAAAGTTCCGGAGGAACTTCCGGAAATTACAATGGAGTTTCGTCCTGACAGGGATATGTGTAATGGCTACTCAGGACAAGTCCTGAGTAGAAGGAAACAGAGGAAAGGCTGCAAGGACAAAGTCCGAAGCAGAATAGGTCCGGAGGACCGTGGGAAAGTTCCGGAGGAACTTCCGGAAACTTGGAGGATCGGAGGAATGGTGGATCGGAGGGTCAGAGAAGCGGAGGAGCGGAGGAGCGGAGGAGCGGAGCTCCGGCCTAGGGAATTCCTCCCTAGGCCTGAGATGGATGATTACTAAGTCAGAGGAATAGAACTGTTATGAGGACTTAGTGTGAAGACTAGTGCGAGGACTAATATGTGTATGATATTCAGACTGAGGAAATACAGGAGTATCTACTGGGGTTTATATACTAGAGGCAAGTCTGTGCAGATCAGTAAGCAGAGGGGTAAGGCTATGTACGAGCATGTGGAAATGTATTAGAAAATAAGACGGATCATAGGAAATGAACTTGGAGATGAAATGAGGTACGGAAAATGAGGAAGTCTAACTGAAGAAGGAACATACAAAGGGATAAGGCACAGAAGATAGACGCGGGTCGGATCCGGATGTCCGGAGATGAATGCGTGATAGGTCTGGGTCTGGAACGCAAGGAAGATAGAGGTGGGTCGGATCTGGATGTTCGCAAGTCCGGAGACAGGTGATTACCATAAGGGGATGGGCGCTGATTTAAGGTTTGGGTTCGGACATGACAGATAGGTCGGATCCGGAGATCCGGAGATGTGGATATCAGATCTGGCATCCGGATATCAGATGCAGGAGTACAGGGATCCGGACGGATAGAGGATTGGGTCTGGAGACATGGACAGGAGGTCCGGAGGTCCGGATGAGGCGTGGGAACGTCGTCGGATGTTGATCCGGAATGCGGGATATGACACTCACAAAGGTTCTGATTCCATTGCAGACAACAACTCCAAGAGCAGCTCGATTGAAACGCAAATCCCATGAGCCCCCTACTGAGAACTTCACTAATGTCCAGCGCCAAAATAATAAAGTATGTCATTTCCTGACACAAGTGACATGGCTAATAAAATGCCAGGCCAATGTTCGGGAGCTGTTTCACATGGTATTCAATTTTGCAAAAGATGATGAGTATATGCTTCATGTCACTGCATCGTGTGAAGCCATATCGTCTTTTACACGCAGACTAGGCATGGGCCCTGACCCTCTCAAATTGCACTGGGATATGATGACCACACACAAATCTCAATGGAACCAAAAAGTAATCAATATTCTCTGTTCGCAGTAAACTTGCATGTTTGAGAAGAGCCAATCAGTCTCAAGATCTCGTCAATCCATCATAGACGATATCACAAAGAAGTTTCATCAATGTTGCAATTCCTGGAGAAAAGCCCAGCCGCATATGCTCAGCAATGGCGCTCATGAAACTATGCAAGAAGTAGGAGATCGACTCGTGGATCAGACCAACGAGCGATTGCGGGTCACTAGGGTTCTCACTCACAGGGCAACAGTTAGTCATCTTTCTGTTACATGCCTTGAAGAATGCTAAGTTGCTTTCCAGAAGTTCGAAACTCATAAGAAAGTCACGTCGGTTCTCCTAAGTGACAGGATAGCCACTAGAAAGGACAACCAGGCGGTATGGGCATATCTACAATCTCTTGTGGAGATGCTTGGCAAAGATGGCATGAGCTCTGATGAGAGTGAGCATGAAGATGGTGAAGTCCAGGTATTTCGGCTGAAGAAGATGTTGTGGAGGGCAGACATCAACCACGAGATGCATATCATTGATCAACAATGGTTGGCGGGTGCCGCGAACTTCACTCCCCGCAGAAGCAAACCTGCAAAGCGTTTTTGCAATGCGATCCAGGAGTCTTCTCGCCCAGCAGTTGAAGGCTTACCAAGGGTGTTATACAATTCATCATGGCTGAATGACCAACTTCCTTCGTTCACAGTATCTGACAAGAAACTCCAGAGGATGGAAATTATTGTTTCCCCCCAGTGATATGAAATACGCGATGTGCCTTAGCCTTAGCCTGGATTTGTTTCATTTGTTTGATGTGTTGTACTGATAGGTTGTATCGTGTTGTAATACCTGCTCTTGTATGTGCCTTCTTTTATTCCCAATATTCTCCTGCACTGTCCTGCTATGTAACAACATTACCTGCTGAGTCTCATTCCATGGGCAGCTCGGTTCATGATTACCACAAGCAGGCGCTGATGCGATCAGCGGGGTTTGTTTTGTAGTCATTCACTATATCACATGTGTCCTTTCTGATTTGAATGTTAAGAAGGAAGGTAATGATATGTAACTAATGGGGGTAGCCTGATTGTGCATCCTTGCTCGGCATCATAATCCGCGAGGCACCGTCACTACTCATTTCTCATTTCTGGATGATAGGTATCCTCAGCTATACATTTGTGTGAAATCTAGTACATCCTCATCTCAGATGTCAATTTGCCAATGTCTCACTCTGTTGGATATCCTCCTGGCATTCCAGCAAGGGTGCTTACTGTATGATGCATGCATTAGACTGTCACAGCATCAGGTTCATGAACTCACCTCTCTCACAAATCAACAGAGGTTCTAGCTTCACGCTTGGAACTGTTTCGAGGGCAAATAATCCGCATTTCATGGTGTTCCAAATGTGTTGTGCTACAGGTGAGATGACATTGTCGTCGGTGCAACACTTAATGAACATGATCAATATAGACTGTGAAACGAATTCACCGCCATACATCTTGTCTGTCATTTGTTTTCAGGTTCTCTGCACCCTGGGAGTGATGCTTCGACATAATGTCATCAACTTCAATGCCCAACAATGCACCCTCGAGTGCTGCATAGATGCGCTGGCGTAATAGGTCAGTAGTCGGATGCCCCTCTTCACAATGACGATGGAGATACTTGTTTATTGCCTTCTGTAGGCCGCGAACAAGTTTTTCTTTCTTCAAAGACAGGTGCCCCACAGCCTGACTGCCGCTGATGTCAACGTTGGCCATCGAGATCTGCGCCTGAAATGCCTTGAATACGGTAAGTCTAGGAGCCTGTCAGCGGAACTATGTTGCTAACCTCATCGCCCGCTACATCAGGACTTTGACTAGAAATATCTTGTGCACTTCCCAATGTCCTGCCAGGTGATTTGGGTTTGTCAATGGACATGGCAGATCCCATCCACATGACTTGTGTGTCTAGCTGGAAAGGATCAGTTAAGTAGTTACTTCATTATGAACATGCCATCTTCATTTACCATTTCCTGTCCCAAATGAGCATTGCACTCGTTGAAATACATGGCAAACCTCCTCATTAGAGGTGCTGTGATTGGCTCCAGATTTTTATTGCTTGATGCCTCGACAGGTGGCAAGGGCCAAACATATGGATTGAAGCATTTGCTACGGACTTCAGTGGGTTTACTGCAAGCTGAAGTTAGTGTAGACAGCATGAGTGAGTTGTGGGATCATAAAATTCATGTAACTCTTAAATCGTATGGTTTGCAGGCCGTCTAGAAGTTCATCTCGTAATTCTACAATTGTATTCCCTTGGGATGAAATGTTTCTGGTTTTCCCCCTCTCTGCAGGTGAGAAACTCTGGCTTATCCCTCTGGTTTTTCCCTCTGGTTTTTCCCCTCTGTAATTAAGTGATTGATTTTAAAGCCTACAAAATATGTTCAGTTCTGCAAACAATAAGCTTCTGCAGAACAATTACTTCGAGCAACTTAAAGCAAGGCCCTCTTCAATCCTGCTAGTTTATTTTGCAATGGGAAATGTGATAAGCCATATCTCTGGTCGGAAATCCGTTTGTCATGAGGTCTGCTCCATATTTATTCTGTTTGGTTGTAACTTACATTTCTTATATACAGTCTCGGGGTACCTTGTCGACAACCACCCCCTCTTGGACGGTGAGGCCTTCATATGCAGATAGGCACCCACTAACTGCTGATTTGTAGGACATCACTCTAGCAAAAGCACCCCTGAAGCGTAAATTTAATTTTGATGATGACTTGGCATCCCCACGAAAGCGACACATCCTGGAATCTTATTCCACTGGCGACATAAGCCAGGTTGTCGCCACGGTACATTCCAATTTCTAATATATGCATCAGTGCTTGAGCAATTTTTAGCCCAAGATAAATCGTCACAACACTGACTTTACAAGCCCCTCGGCCAAGCACTTGTACAGGGAGGCGGTACGGAAAGACCTCACATATATTTGGCTCTGCTGATCTCGACCCTAGTCCGACACTTTCTTGAAGCACAAGGCAGATGCTATACTAGATCCCTTTTCAATCAAACATGTCAAGCTTTATGAGCCTTGTAGCACCCCGGCATTCATACGGTCTTTACCTGCTGAGATCCTCATTACTATCATTGCTCTTCTGGGAATGCAGAATCTATGCTATGTTACTCAAGTTTGTTCTCTGTTCAGAGAAATTGCTGGACCCCTCTTCTTTGCCAACCGGAGCTTCCCAACATCACCGCAAGATATGTTTCACATTTGTGTAGACTCCTACAATTTTGATGTGTTGCTTACTTGGATACATATGGATACCTTTCGTCCTCCACATATGATGTTATGTTGGTCAGATCCTGATGTGTGTTCCACGCAGCTCTCTGCATTTTCGCACTTTCTCCAGTCTGTCCCCCACAAATCCATATGATATATCATACTTTTCTGGAATTTCGACATTCTTGCTTGCTCACTTCTCCCTCAAATTGTTACAGTCTTCGAGACCATCCATGCCTCTGGCTGCAAAGATCTAATGTGTATGGGATTTTACGGCCACATTGGCTCATTGTCCATCACTGGACTCACCCAAATCCAGGGGCATGTGAGCAGGAACCACCTCAAAACCTTTGATGCATCATCACAGGCATTATTTTCCCCAAAACTCCTCCCTTTCACAATCCAGACAATCCGCTGTTCCCGTTTGGAAAAGCTCTGACTTAGTTCCATCAAGCTCAGTCCTTCACACTGGGACAAACTGCTGTGGCATTTAGCCATCCCAACGCTCGTCGAACTTCAAGTTGATGCTGATTGCGCCCCATCCACGCTCATTCGCTTTCTGGCCCATCACCCTGGCGTTGACGTACTTAGTGTCATTCTGCGACCTGGCTGTGCCTGGAGGATGCACTGAGTCAACGCTCCTTTGGCATTATTGGTATCCATGCTAGATGGGCCTTTGTCCCATGTCCTTCCAGTCCTTCGGAGTCACCTTAAACCTCCCACCCTCGCCTACCTTGCTCTCTCATTGCAAGCTCATGACGCTTCTCCTGACTACCTTACCACCATCTTACAATGTGTCGGCTATTGTAATAGCATTAGATACCTCGATCTTTCCCTGCCTCCGCAGAGTCATTCTCATTTGGCAATGGTTTACCCAGGTACCCAGTCAGCAGTTGATGTCGAACACCTGGTGATCTCCTCGGACGCTGCAGGCTCATGCTCTGCCTCGGCGGGAGATGAATTGGTACGGTTTTGTCAAAGCACTATTTCAATACTTCAATACTGATGGTGGCTCCAGGCATTATCTGCTTTGTGGATTGAAGCATTTCCTCTAGTCAAATGTGTCAGTATGCGAGGCTGCTCCAACCATATTGCTGAGTACCTTATCCACAGTATGCGCAAAATTGCTGCTGCTGGTGTTGAACTGTCTGTGAAACTGCATCCCAAAGATTCCTAGTAATTCACGGTTTGTTACGCGCCCACCAAACTTGTCCATCCTGTACGATACTTACAAAAATGTTATGTATCTATGTATCTATGTATCTATGTATTCCATATTCCATCCAAAGGGATGCACATGGCGTCGACGCAAATTCCATTTGCGGGTGTTTGGCTCTGTCCCTACAATAGAATCTCCTTGCAATTGTCATTTTTCAATTGACTGACACACCAGCCGGCAATGCCCGCCAAAAATTCACATCGGGCGCTGAGTGCCCAATTCTGGCGGAGCTTGATTATGTAGTCATTCACTATATCAGGTGTGTTCTTTCATTACTTATTTCTTTCTTTTCCCCATAGTTCTTAGAAATAGCTAATTATGTTGATTCAAAGTTCGTCTAATATAGCAATACTATGTACTTATTTATGTTGAGCATTCCAGGAGATTTGGTGCTTGCCAACAAGCCGAACATGACAGTATTGTACACTCCTTCTTGACGAATGAAATGAAAGTCAGTCCATAATGGTATACATGAGCAGCAGCCGCATTGCAAATGTCGGATTCGGCCCCCCTGTAAGTGCCCTCCGCCGACTTAATGCCAGTGCTAATTTTTTTGCTATTGCCATTCTTATAGGACCAGAATCCCAGCAAAGCCAGTCGTGCATGTTGTGAAGTTTGCTAGATGCCTAGCCGAATATTCCTCTGCAAATGTGCCCAATGCTGCGAGGTTGGAGCTGACGGAGTGCCTAGTAATCCTGGTGGCAAAGAACTGCCCGTCATGATGAAGCATGTGCATTCATTGCAAGCTGCCAACATTGCTTCTTCACCCCGTGAAGCTTCTCGTTCACGTCGCATCACAGATCATCAAGCACCATCCTTCCAACCTCTGGCTCACCCAACACATTCACCCGCAACATCGACACCAGTAGACGACATCGCCACTGAACTATTTGCCATCACCCTAAGCAACAACAAGGCCGATCCAGATAGTCATAGCAAACTCTGGGTTTCCCGATCAGAAGTTCAACGGGATAAGGGCAAAAGCTACTCTCTGGATGCCACAGCTAATCTAGTGTCTGGACTCACTTTGGATGATACGCAATAAGCATCATCATAGCTGACATCACCACACTTCGAGCTCTCTAACTTAGTTGTTTCTTAGACATATTGCTCGTGCTCTCCAGGCTGCTGAAATGTGGCGTGTGTCAAGAGCTCAAGTAACCTTGAACATTGTGGAGTCGCAGATAGCTAGAGCTTGCACTCAAATTCTCTCTGTGACTTCTCATGATGTGCTACGTCTGATACGAAATGAGCTGACTCAGATAACTACAACCCTCAAAAAAGTCAAGTACAAGGTCTCTTCTGTCATTTCTTGCAGAAGTCGGCTAGAAGCTTCTTGCGATGAAATGCATAGATTGCTCATCAACAAAGAAGATGAATTCCTTGTATCCACCCAACCGTACGAGTTTGATTCTTGTGAGTTCCATTCATTTCCTCCCTATGTTCCTCCGACTAATGTCCCATGAAGCACATCATTACAATTTGTCAATTGACTACTGTGACGAGGTCGCCCAATTATCCCTCTTTTTAGGGGCAGTCTCTGTTGTCATTTTTGGTATCGGTCGTAGACACAGGGAGTTCCTCATGGGAGTTCTCTCCTTGATTTTGAGTCTTGCGATGGAGGCACAGAGCCCTCATTCTGAGTCTCATTGTCTCAACACTCTTGCTCAGATCCCGCGATCTATGGAATCCGCGCTTTCACACTTCAAGCTCGACGGCCAGACCACCACTTATGCAGTCTGTCCGGTGTGCAATTGTACTTACAGCCGATGGCAGACCTCAATTCAAGTCACTCGCGATACCCTGCAAAGTGTCTCAACAAACCCATACCAGAGGGTGATCCTTGCGACGAACCGTTGCTGCAGCGCTCCGCTGACAGCCAATTCAAGCCATTAAAAACATTTATTTATCACCACTTTCATGACTACCTTGCTGGATTGCTGTGTCGTCCCGACCTGGAGGCCTTGATGGATAAGCCTTGATTTGCTAGCATCCATCGGGAGTACACCACATGTTGTCAATGATGTTTGGGACGCGAGTTTCTTTCGTACCTTCAAGGGTCCATCTGGCCAGTCTCTATTTATCAACAGAGGTGATGAAGGCCGATACGCCTTCACACTCAACGTTGATTTTTTCAACGTTGAAGGCAATCGTCAGCGAAATGCATCAACATCCACAGGCATTATCTCATGTGCATGTTTGAATCTCCCCCTCGATATCCGGTACAAACACAAGAACATGTACCTAGCCAGAATTATTCCTGGACCTTCGGAACCTTTGGGAGATGAATTGAATTTCTTCCTCGATCCTGTGGTTGACGATATGGTTGAAAGTTGGGAGCGTGGGATACATTATTGCCGCACAGCTCTTAACGTTTGCGGTCGGGTTACACGCAGCGCCATAGCATGTCTAGTATGTGACCTCCCGGCGGCAAGAAAGACCGCTCAGCTAGCCGGTCCAACAAGCCATTTTTATTGCAGTGCCTGTCATTGCTGGCACAGGTCAACCTGCAGTCAAACAGATATTGAGTCTGAAGATTGGAGACTTCGGGACAAGGACGAAGTGTGTCGCTATGCTGAGCTCTGGAAGAATGCCGGAACTTCAGCTGAGCATAACAAGTTGTTTGCATCACACAGAGTATGGTGGTTGACACTCTGGAGGTTGTCATATTGGGATCCCTCTCGTCAAATTGTCATTGACGCCATGCATTGCCTGCTGGAGGGTCTCGTGCACACTCATTTTCGTGAATTTTAGGCCTCACATCTGACCTCGCACATAGCAAGCCTGATGTTTCCTCTGCTTTTACTTATCCCTTCCTTGACGTTGAGCTCAACAAACCTCAAGACTTCCAAGAAAAAGACGTTAGAATTGTCAAAATAATTCAAAGTCTCATTACTGAAGCAGTCCCCAACCTTGAGGGGAATGACCCTCAGCTTATCGAGGATCACCTCACACAGTTAGAGAGAAAACTGTCGAACAAGACGGTCGCATCCCTTCAGTTCATGTCAGTAGGGTTGGGCATTGCGCCAGACGTCCCACACCCTAGCAAAAAGGTGTTCAAGCCCCATTGGGTTAGAGCGCTCATCAACTGGGTAGGTGTTTTACTCTATCAATGTTATTGTACCCTCTTAAGCTGCCTCTGCATAGCATTGGACTCAACCTTTTGCTGCTGAGCTGTCAAAATTGCGGATCACTACCCCAGAAGTTATGCAATGCATTACTGATGTCATTAGGACAACGGACACACCATCCTCAATCAGATCAGTCCCCCATAACTTCGGCGACACAAAAGCTGGAACCCTCAAGGCTGATGAATGGTGCACATTAACGACACTATACTTACCCATAGCTCTGGTTAGCTTATGGGGTGAGGGATCCACCCACCACACCTCAGAAGTTGCAGCCAGTCGTCATGCTATCCTTGATCATATGATGGCCCTCGTGTCCACTGTCCACATTGCATGTCAATGATCTATGACAACGGCTCGAGCAGACGCATACCGTGGATACATTGTCGACTGGATGAGGGACTTACAGGTATTACTTCCACATGCACGCCATCGCACAAATGGCCATATGGCATTGCATGTCTGGGACTACTTGCAGCTCTTTGGTCCTGTGAGGTCATGGTGGTGCTTCCCATACGAGTGTCTCATCGGGCAGTTGCAGCGGTTGCCCAACAATCACATTTTCGGTATGATTTTAACTTCTGTATCAATGAACTTGTCTTCTTATGTTGACTCACGCAGGTCAACAAGAATCAACTCTTCTCCACTCATACATCAAGGCTGCAAAACTCAAATATTGGCTAAACCGACCTTCTTGTCCTCCTGTGTTTAGGGAGGTGAAGTCTCTATTTGACAGATTTGTGTCTCCCTTAGTTGATGCTAACTCTATTCTTGCGCCCAAAGATCACCATGCACCACAACAAGTTCTTCCAGACGACCTTCAGCAACTGACTCAAGTTCGGCGGGCAGTCTTACATGCTCACTCACTCCACGAGGGAACCATCTACACCCATGATTCCACCCATGTGGGCAACAGCCTGATCCTCTATCATCCCGACGGCATCAGGAACGTGCAACCAACACCAGGGATCATCAAGTACATTTTTGAGATGGAGCAAGTAGTGGGCTTTGGCGTACGGTGTTACCTCCCTTTATACTCTCACCCCAACCCTTTCCGCCACTACCCTCACTTACCAGCTCGTTTATATTCCTCAGCGCTCGCTGACCATCTTGAAACTGTCAAGCCCAAGTGGGTAGTATCCCATTTCGCATGTTGGAACTTTTCTCCACAGCACATTGTTGTGTCTTTGTGTCAGGTATGTCCCCTCCCCTTTTTTCCTGTGTTATGTCTCACAATGTATATAGGACTGAATCAGATAATGCTTTCTCAACACACAGAAAGTGGAATAGTCCCGACTCACGTGGGAAGGGGATCTGGGAAATTCTGGACTGAGTCTCATTCACTATAAAAGGCCCCAAATGTAATTTCTGTTTTTTTTCTCTTCTTCCTCCTTTGGAATATATCACCACGGTCCGGTTTTTGCCGTTAGTCATTTGTACATACATACATACCCACTATACATACCCATTATACCCCAGGCTGTACTACACATTATGAATGTTATCCCCAACCTTGCAGTGCCTGCTGAAGGCACCCCTACCGCAGAACCAGTAAGGCATCCTATTGCGGAAGGCTCCTATCTAGCTCCCAATGACATCATTGATACTCCTATTAAACGGGACAGCTCCACCATGCTGCCCTTTATGACTCTTACATGGTGCCATGTTGAAACTATTAATGCTATGGGTAAAGAGATGAAAGGTTATTTCATTGGCCCGATGCCAGTTGGGGAGTTTCTCCAGGAATTTCTCCCAACTTCTCAGATTCCCGACTATGATCCCTTGTCCTTCAATTTTGTTGTTGGCGCATTCAGCGACATGATTTCTGTTAAAAATGAGGAACATGCCTACAAACCCTTCGTGAGTACCCCCGCACATATGACAGTGAGGTTATTGACAGCTTAACCTAGATTAACACCATCACACCTTTCGCTCCTCAATTGTCATTTGTTGACATTCACAATCACCCAGACACACAAAACTGCTTGAAAATAGATTCAGTGGTGTTCAATATCAAGCCAGACGTCTGCGTGTATCCCGATGGACGTGAACCTTCATCGCACAACTGCAATGTTTCTGCAACAGAAATAATCATTGAATTCGAATGGTCAAACTCCCACGACGCATTCTGCGACCCTTCTGGAGTTAATAGTGTTATATCCTGCACAGAGAAGGGTATGGACACGCTGGGTCAAATAATGAGCTATACTGCAGCTCAGCTCGGTACCCAGTTCCATACCCACACATTCTCTCTCCTGATCGTGCGTGATCACGCTTGCATCATCAGATGGGATAGGGAGGGGGCTATCGTCACTAGTGCCATCGACTACAACAATGAGCCACACTTGGCTGATTTCTTTCATCATTACACACAAGCATCACCTGAAATGTGTGGCGTCGATACTTCCATAATGCTTGCCAGTGACGAGGAGGCTTCCATCACAAGGTCATCGCTAAATATTCCCAATACCACTTGTATGCTCAAAGTCAATGTCCCTAATGCTGAGGGCTCTGGCTCGCTCACATTGATCTTTCCCCAACCTGCTACAAAATCTCATTCACCTATTGGCCGCTGGACACGTGTGTGTCCTGCATTTGACCTTGTCAACAAGAAGGTCGTAATGTTCAAAGATTCCTGGCGGGTATCATTACCCGATGTCTTGCCGGAAGGCGAGACTTACAAATTGTTGAAGTCGCACAAGGTTTCCCATATCGCAAACTGCATCGCATATCATGATGTACCCCCTTCTATCCCTCAGCAATCTACTCAGACTGCTAAGTTCAGATGCGCTCGATGGGCAAGTCCCCACTTACCTCTCACCCCGCACACTCTACACCATCTGGTTCTCGATATTGTGGGCACAAAATTGACTGACTTCGAGAGTTCTCATTAACTTGTTAAGTCTGTGTGTGATGCACTGATTGGTATGTATTTATTTTAACTTCACATTATCTTATTCATGATCTATCAATGCAGCTCATAAGGACACATTTGAACTTGCAAAGGTATTACATCAGGACCTTAGTGTTGGAAATGTTGTCATCTACAAAGGGAAGGGCTACTTAATTGATTGGGACCTATCAAAGCTAGTTAACATTCAAGGTCCCCGACAAACAACACACACGGTGTGTTTATTCTATGTGCTTTACATCATGTACTAATTTTGCTATGACTAAGGGAACCTGGCAATTCATGTCTGCGTACCTCATCGAGCATAAATATGCCATACATACGGTCAAGGATGATCTCGAGTCCAGCTTTTATGTTGTTCTGTGGACAGCTCTTATGTACAAGGAGACTTGCATGGATGTCCTTTGCAGGACATCACTCATCACACAGCTCTTCGAAGCCTCACCCGGATCAGCCTCAAAAACAGATTGGCACATCGGGAGAAGTACCCTTCCCAATGTTATGTATATCGACTGCACACCGCTCGACAGTCTTATCCACGATCTTGCCAAATTCTTCTCGCATCGGTTTCACGCATTGTTGCCCTCGTTTCTCCGGCTTCAAGTACTACACGGATCACTGAGCATCAGCAAATGGTATTTGACAAATTCCAGCTTGTGTATGAGAAAGCGGTGCAAAAAATCCCTGTCATACCAGAGTTTTTGATAGCTTCACATGAGATGATGACGGACTCCCCTGTTTACAAGAAGAACATGGGTATGAAGGTCCTGGACTTGCATGATGCTGTGGTAGGCATTTTCAACAAGTACCTCAATTTATCTGGTTGGCCTGCCAAAGATGGTGCTGTGCTGCAAAAACTTCAACGGGAGGAGAAGTACAAGCCAGTCTTAATCACAAAGTCTCAGTCGTTATTCGCCTCAGGGGTAGAAGTCACTCTGTCTGGCAAGAGGCGTAGACTAGATAATGCGGACACTGACGATGGTGATGACCTCAGCTCAATGACAAGCCTGGATGCACTTACATCCCTTAATCAATCTCACGTATAATGTTAAGTATGTATGTCGTGTAACTTGCCTGCCACTGTATTGTTCACAAATCTGCATTTCTATGAGTACCTAATGTCAATGCCGATATGAATACTCAATGATTGCCTGATGAGTGCCCAATGAGTGCCCAATGAGTGCCCAACAAGTGGCCATGTCATTTTTCCCGTGCTAAAAGTTCACATTTTACCTATTCATTTTATCTTGCGAAAAATTTCATTGTGCCCGCAATTGGAAAATGTTCATCGTTACTTGATATTTTGAAGTACATTTTCCCACGTTCAAAACTTTATAATTTACATTGCTCAAAATGGTGCGCAAAATGTAGAATTTTGCCTAGGATTTTGGCACTCATCAGGATTTAAATTTTTTCCTGTGTCAAAATGTATAGTAAAAATGCCAACTTTATCACTAACATTTTGAAACAAATCTTGCATGGTGAAAAACTCCCAAACCGCCGGTGTGTGAGATGCGGTCATCCCTATCTTAATATTGTGTACTCTTCGACAGATCACCCATCTAGAACGGCCGGCGGGAACGGCAGAATGGTAGGGTATGCCCTACATCATTGCATCTAGAGATTTGAGTCAGGGAGGGTCCTGAGACTATATAGTAATAGTCCTACTCAATAACGATTTTATTTGACCATTTTATTTCGTAAGCATGATTAGTGCTGCCGTGGTTCGGTCCAGAACCACGGTCCGAACCTGACCAACGGTCAGGTTCTTCCTTGGTTCGGTCTGTGGTCCATGAATTGGGGCGGACCGGACCTGAGTGAGGTTCACGGTCCACCATTTGCCTGAACGGTTCTATGTTGGTTCGAACCTTCCCCGAACCGGTCCGAACCCCGAACCGCGAGAAGTTCTGTCGCATTGTCGAAGCGTGTTTTGACACTGCCTTTGATGATTCGCCTTGGCCTCAAGGATTCTCGAGCTTCGATACTTACTTGTTTCCATCAAATGCAGAGGCTCATTGACAAGGTAAGTCATGATATGCACTGTTCAAACTGAACAGTATGAGTGTTGTGCTCATAATGACCATGTTCTCGCCCAGATCCTTATCATACCAACACCCTACGATGCTATTACAATCCTCCACCGGCTGTTTGTCCACCGGCTGTCTGATTTGCTTGCACATAAAATGTGCAAGCCTCAGCAGGTAAGCACTATATTCAACATGGCTCATTCAGACTCATGCGCTGTCAATGCTGACGGTTCTCTCAAGGATGCCAAGGACATTGTCTTCTACCACGATCCCAATGATTCTGTCCCCCTTGACACCACGTCCTCTGCCCCCCAGCCATCATCATCTACTAATCCTCCTCAGGATGCCTTCTCTATGCTACTGAATACTGGGCGCAAACCAACACCAGTTACAGCTGGTGCTCGACGATCCATTCGGACCTCTAAGCCATCTGCTCGCCTCCGGGATGCTGAGAACATTTATTCAACCTCGACCTCCACCAGCTCAACAAACCGCAAACGTGCATTGTCTAGCGCTACTGAACTTCAACTTCAACCGGCTCACAAAAAGGTTTTATCATGTCTATTATCAGACGAGGATAGCCTTGATGACGACGACGCTGGTCATGACACCGATCCTTTGGAGGACCAGCCCGTGGAGGACCAGCCCGAAGCCGAACCTGAGGATGCCATCCAAGCCACTTTGCCGAAGACTGAACGCACCGCTGACATTCGCACTGTCTTCACTCGCCATGAAACACACTGGGTATGCAACCCTTGCAAGTATGTAAATTAGAACTGCGTGTATTGTGTTCTGCTAATGTTTGGTAGGGACGCTGGTGAACCTGAGAGTAAGCATGTCTTTCGAGGAGGTATCTCTACACTCCGCACACACATCAGTCGGTATGTTCTTTCAATGTCATCTCTTACTTTTGCTGATATCTATTAGTAAAAAAAATCACTTTCAATTCTACAAGGCTCGCTGTCAAGCGGCAGGGATTACTATGCACCCTTGTGCCATTCCGACTAGCGAGGATCAGGCTCTGTAAGTTTCAGCTAACGTTTTGCATCAAGTGTTGCTGAATCATTGACAGTTCCAGACAATCCACCCTTGATACGATCCTCGTCACCAAGGTGCCTATATTTACCAAGGAAGGACTCCTGGAGTACATAATGGAACTTATTGTGACCGAAGACGAAGCGCTGCAGCTGGTCGACAAACCAGCCTTCCGAAACTTACTTCGCTATGTTCGGCCTGGCCTTACTGAGAGAGACATACCTCACCGCACCAAGCTTACTGAGACCATCAAGGCACGCGCATTAGCTATAGTCGATGTCATACGCGAACGTCTCGCAAAGGTCGATAGCAAAGTTTCCATGATGTTCGACTCTTGGACTTCGATTATCAGCGACCCATTTTTCTCCGTCACTGGCCATTACATTTGGAACCCGGATGATAAACCCCTGCAATGGGAGTTACGTCGTGAGCAGCTCAGTTTCGAACACATTGAGGGCGATCACAGCGGGCAAAATATAGCTCGTATGCTTATTAACTCAATTGACACATATGATGTCCGAGCTAAGGTAAGGTCTGGCCTCTTCTATCTAATGGTAAAGCTAATGGTTTGCTTCGTGCAGGTTGGATGGATGACTTCCGACAATGCCAGCAACAACGATACGGCAATGAAGGAAGTTGCTCGCGAAATCGATCCAGAAGGTGTCCGATGGATACCTGCCACACACCGCATTAGATGCCAGGAACACATCCTGAACCTTGCGGCACGACACTTTGTAGATGCAGTTACGAAGAAGACCCATCAGGCGCTTGATAAGGGAGATGATGCTGAACTCGACATCTTAAACAAGGAGCTTGCAACCTTGGAAGTTAACAGTGACCGTGACCGCGAAGATGAGTTCAACACTGGTGATTCGCTTGGCAAAGCGCTTGCACTTATAGAGCAGGTACATTATTATCCTTATCCTTATCCTATGCTCTTACTGATTGAGATTGTTAGATACGAAAATCGCCTCAAGCTCGTGCCTTCTTCAAGAAGGCCTGCAAAGAGGAGAACGTACCCGAGCTGGAGTTATTGCAGTGGATCAGAACTCGTTGGGCTTCCTTATACAAATGTCTTGACCGCATGCTACTCTTACGTCGGGTACGTTTTTTTTCTATTCAGTGTTTGTGAATCTGATATTTATATTTTAAACAGGCCGTCAACCGTTTCACCAATCTCGCTGACGAAAGCAAAGAAGTGCCAAATCTTCGTAACAAGTCTTACGATGATTTCAAGCTCGGCTGGAGTGACTGGAGACACCTCGGACTCGTTCATCAAGTCCTGAAGGAGCCGGCTACCGCCCAGCAAACTTTCTCCTCCGCGAAACACCCTACTGCGTGGCAAACGATACCTACATTGGAGTGCCTGGCTGACCGGTGGCAAGAGATGGCCAATGATATACAGTATGCACCAATCGCCGATGCAATCAAGCAAGGACTCAAGAACGTCAACAAATACTACAAGAAAACAAGCGACTCGGATGTATATTTTATTTGTCTCGGTGAGCATTCATAAAAACTTCACTTTCCTCCCATCTTTCCCTCCCCACCATACCTACTTCACCGCCTCGTATGAAAAACTTCACTTCCCTCCCATCTTTCCCTCCTCACCATACCTACTTCACCGCCTCGTATGAACTTCACTTTCACTTCCCTCCCATTCTCCCTCCTATTATATAACATGTGCCCGCCTCTCATATAACTATTAACTACAGTCCTTGACCCCAACTATAAGCTTGCTTATGTTGAAGAACGGTGGGACAGTCAAGACGTTGCGGATGGGAGGGCTCACCTCGAGACTGTTGTAAGTATTTGTTCAGACTCATCATTGTCCTTCGGCTTACATTCTTCTACAGTTTGATGAGTACTATAAACCACCAACTCGGACGCCTGTCGATGAACCTGCTCCGCCAACAAGACCCTCGCTGGAAAACCGGTATGGTGATGCATGGATGCGCGAGGCCATTAAGGCGCGTCAAGCTGCAGACCAACTTACTCGCAATCCTCGTCAAGAACTCACGGCGTATCTGTCTTCACCACTAGAGGAGGCCAATGATGTTGTTGCCTGGTGGGGGCTTCATTCTTTACAATTCCCTACGCTTGCATGTATTGCGCGCGATTATTTGCCCATCCAGGGCAGCTCCGTCCCCTCCGAACAGGCTTTCTCAAGCGGAGGGATCACCTCCACCATGCGACGCAATGCACTCGCATCGTCCACGTTTGGCTCATTACAGTTGTTAAAGGCGGCATATAGGAATGGCCATGTTTCTGCGACAGTCGAGGCAGAAGCTGTGTAGTTGGATGTGTAGCTATGAGTACCTACTTATGTTTTTTTTTGCTCATTGTAAATAAATTTGGTTCGGTTCACGTTCGAACCTGAAATTAACCAGACCTGACCATTCTGAACCGTTCGCCAAGGTCCAGTTCGAGGTTCGTTGAGTCTGGTAGAACCGGACCTAGGTCCAGTTCTTGGTTCTCACTCGACCCTCTGTGAACCGGACCGAACCGGACCACGGCAGCACTAAGCATGATGACAGTCAACAAATAAAATAGGCACCTTATTGAGTAGCCATTTTATTTGCCATTTTATTTCACAATCGGCATACTGTATCGAGTACGGAGTTTGATATGAGAGAGAGCTGCCGAAATGCCGACTGGGTGCAACTAAGTACGAGTGCTCAACATCACAAACACTGATGCCAACATGGACCAGCAAGAAAGCACATACGGTCACCACAACACCCCAGAAAATATGCTGCCCATGTACGATCAGTCGATGGGGCAGATATGCATCGAGTGCTTGCAGTGAAATGGTTGCTGCAAATAGTTGGTCATCCGGTGTCTCTGCATCGGCCAGTAGGATGACGGCAAGTGCTTCGAGGGACGTTATGGCGTGCGGGGAACTATCTGCCATGGTGGCGTGAACGTGTTTCAACGACGCGTGCGCCGGTGAGCACAGTCCAAACACCTGCGCCTCGCTTAGGAGATTTCAAGCGCCGCTATGTGCGTGCCGAACGTGTCGCTTGTTCATTTTATTTGCATTTTATTTCGGAAGCATTAAGCACGAACTGTCACGAAATAAAATGGTCAAATAAAATCGTTATTGAGTAGGACTAATGTCGTGAAGTCTCACTCAATGGACAAAAATAGATACAAAAAAAAGTATTGTCCACTTCTGCTATCTCAATAAAATAGTGTATCTAAAGTGTTGTTCTGTACGTGTAAGGCCTAGTATCTCGTCGTTCTATATTGTATCCACAGCACGTTTGCCACTCCAACAAAACGAGTCGGCGATTCTCAGAGCACTTGGCCCTCTGCCTAGCGACAAGCAAGGTTTCAGCCGACACAGTCGGAAGGTCCCGAGTTCAGGATGGTCTGTAAGTATATGTAATCCGGATCTTCTGCATAACTATGAGGCAAAGTTAGTAGCTGACAGAGCTCAAAAAAATTGTAATTACCTGAGGTTCGTTGCATAATCTAGGAATGATCCCAGTGCAACAGGTAAAGGTGGGGTCAGGTCGGACAGCCGAAAGCCTGGTTTCATCCGCTTACACTGTATGGCAGAAAGTCTATACCATGGGAGTGATCCATGAGCCAAATAAATAAGTGTATATGCTAAAGATACTATGTCGTCCCGCCGGCTATAACCTACTCAAAAAGATTTACCAACGTGCAAAGACCATAATTATCAGACTCACGTATTTCGGAGTGGACGTTGAGGCTCATAAATGGCAACATGCCATGAGCGCGCTCACCGGATATCGGCTTGTGTTTCCCGGTTGCGTCACAGTAGAGCTTTGCATGGCCAAAATCCACCAAATAAGGTTGCAACTCCCTGTTAAGCGGGAGCAGGATGTTGTCAGGTTTGATATCTCGGTGGATGACTCCTTGGCCATGGATATCTTGCAAAATTTTGACCTACTCCAATCAGTCGGGTGAACTGCCACAACGATGTGCACACTCACGAGGGCTCGTCCCAATACATAGATTTCTTCAATGGGAAGGAATTGCTGGAAGGATTCCAGATACGTATAAAGGTTATCTCCAAGACGATCTAATACGATGATCCCATGACTCTGAATGGTGGCCGCTTGATGGCATCGAGGGATACCGGGGACACCCTCCAGGGCATTGTAGGCCGCTTTTTCATTGAGTGTGCGCAAGGTGCCACATTCAACTTTGATTACTACCTTCTCGGCTGTCTCATCAGTCCGTGCAGCAACGACAGAGCCTGGAACGGAGCTAAATAGATCAACGGTACATGCACAATAACACGGATGTACCATAAGAGCCCCGGCCGCAAGAATGTTCCATCAGGTATTTGCCCATGAAGGCTTTTGAGCCGAAGAGGACTGGTAGGTGTTGACACATTTAAATTCGATGATAAGTTGGGAACAAGTTAGTGTTTTGCAAATTTGTTTGGAAGGGTTGAATTGTAGTATGAGGGACCGTATTGGACAAAAATGTTTTTTTTTTTTTTTTGGTGGAACGATATTATCTGCTAACAACTGACAAGGTCAGCCTTAGTAGACACGTTGTGGATACGGGGGTTTCACCCGTGAGATTAATAATAATTATACACCCAGAGGAAATACTTTATGTACGCAAGTTAAGCAGTGTGGGACTCGACGCCTGTTCGGAATTACCTAAGCCTTCCCGGAGGACGGCGGGGCGCCATACCCACTAAAACCCCTGATTTATGGACCCAGTTGTCCGGGAGATTCTCCTCATTTAGTAATACACCGCTCCAGGTCTTTAGAACCGTCTCCGTTTTGAGCGCTTTCTTCCCGTATCTCATAGAGTCGGTGAGCAATCGATCAAATTTCAGCCTCGTGTTGATGGCATGGACCCATCTGTTATAGATCTCATTTTCCGAGTGGAATTTCTCCTTTACACCTTCGAATTTGATGGTTCTCTCGCACCGGAGCTTCCAGATGAGATGTGCGGACTCCAATACTAATATTTTGAACAGTCTGTTCTTTCCTGTAGTCGACTTATCATTGTTGTGATTCAGGTTGGCTAGATTACAGCTCAGGATTGTACCGAAGCGGATTTCCGGCCAACTGTCCTCTCTCTTACACCAGAGGTCTTCGGCCGCTTGCCAGATGGTGCGAGACGCTACAGACTCACAGCCGATGAGGATATGTTCCATAGTTTCTAGTGAGTTGCAAATCCCGCATATTCCTCTATGTTCGTAGTGTGGGATCTTGTCCCAGAATTCGCCGATTTTATAGGCATCATGTAAGCACTTCCAGAGGAAACCCCGGATGTTCTTAGGTGTGTCCCTATCTCTTATAGAAGCCCATACTTTTTCACTGGATGGGGTTAGCCCGGATATCTCTCGTGCAGCGTGGATGGCCATCGCTAGGTTCATCGTGGTGCGTCTCCGTTGTTTCTTCGATCGACGAGTTTGTCTGATATTTTTGTAGAAGTTTTTCTGGGAGCCTGCGGTCAATTTCATACCGGTAAGGTTTAGCGAGTTCTCAATTTCAGTCGGGATGGTGTCGTGTTGTTCTTTTTGTATACTTTCGTCTGCCAACATACGGATTTTGTTGGATATTGGTTTCGGGGTGTTGTGGTCCCATTTGGAGAATGTGGTGAGTGCACTTCGTGACCTCAGTTTTGCCGTCAGCACTTTCATGATGACGCCGTTAGGGTGGGTACTCCAGTTTTGGTCTTCAAGATTGGAGAGGTGCACAGATAGGTCCTTTCCTAGCTTATGTGTCTTGGTGGAGACGTGGATGGGAGCGTTTAGCGGCAGAGTATCGATGGCGTGGAGAAGGGCACCGATCTCACCTGCTCCGGGGTTAGCCAGCTCACCCGGCAGTTTCACTAACTTGTTGCGGGGGTCGTTGTCTCCGAACCAAATGACGCCTCCGGAGACATGGTCGCCGTCGTTGTCGATCCGGTGTGACTCGGCGATGGTTACCCGGATTAGATCTTGGGCAGGCCCTTGCGGGTTTGGAGTTTGGCTCGCTGTTATCGTGCACTGTGGTGACTGGGTCACGAAAACTCGGAATCCTTCTTCGATGGAAGCGGGAGATGGGAAGATTGGGTCGAAGATAATCAGTGAGTTGCCTTTATTTTCTCCTATGTCCTGTGGGATTTGCTCTGGGGAGATGTTTAGGTTATAGTTGGGTGAACTTGTTGCGGGGTTCCATTTTGGTTGAACGCAGGTGAGGAGTTCATTCGCTACTTTGATGCATTTGATTGGGTTTCTGCATCGTCTTGCACGGTCTCGAGTGCAGTGGGCGCACGGACACTCATGATGTGTTCTGTGGTTAGGGTCTGATCTCCGTATTACTACTTCTAGGTCTTGCACATAGCGCACATCATGGTTAATTCTCAGGCAGTTGGCGCTTGGGGTGTTATTCAGTTTCTTAATGTCGTTTGAGGCACCCAGATGGAACCATATAGGTAATTGTCGTGCTATTTCTGGCGCTATCGATATGGCTTCCCATCTTACATTGAATTTTTTAGCTGTTTTGAGGATTCGCTTTAGGTGAGTCGGTAGTTTCTTGTAGGATGGCTCCCACGTCTGTAGAAATGTGTTAATTTTGGCTTCTGGTTTTGCTACAGGGGAGCTACGAGCAGCTTTGGCAATAAGTGCATGTGCGAAGAAGGTCCATGGCGGCCTTTCTGGACTGGGAGCGAGTAAGCTTTTTAGCCATTTGAGTTCTATCGCTTCATTCCGATCACACAGGTTCAGAATGTTCTTTCCCCCTTCATTTGTTGGGGAGTGTAGGATGTCTAAACTTACAGAGTTGTTACCTCCACTGTCCCAGGCAAACTCCCGTGTCCTTTTCATGAGGAGGTCTTCAACATCTTTTGGCATTCCTTGTGCCGATGTTAGATATTGTGTCATGCTACCAATGGTACGTTGTATGATAATTCTGCGTCCTTCTATTGTTGGGTGCCATCTTTCCCATCTTTGCAGGGCGCTCTCGATCTTGTCTAGTGTTGGAGACCAGATACTGTTTTCGTCCGTTCTGTTTCCGATCCAAGCTCCTAGGATTCTAGTGGCCTTTCCGTCTTTCGCTATGTCAACATTCTCTGGGAGGCTTTCCTGTGAGTTGTTTATTTTTCTTGTTGTTAGTATTTTTTCTTGGTATTCTTTGGTACCTATCGGGATAATTTCTGTTTTAGAAGTGTTAAATTTTGCGCCGGATGCTTTACACCATCTCGTTAAGATTTCGGATAGTGTGCTGAAGTCATCTTTTTCTGTTAGGTAAACTGTAGTGTTGTCGGCAAACATCGTCACTACTATTCGGTAAGCCATGTCTTTCGCCTTAAAGCCGGATAGACCAGACTGCCTTAGCATTTCGGCCAAAGGTTCAATCGCAATGTCGAATAGTAGACAGGACAGTGGGTCGCCTTGTCTTACTCCGCGTGTGATCTTAAATTTTGGACTGATTTCGCCATTGATCATTACTGCAGTTTCGGCCCCTTTGTACAAGGATTGAACGGTTTTGATGAAATTGTCAGGTACGTCAAATTTTTCTAGAACTTTCCAAAGATAGCTGTGTGAGATTTTGTCATAGGCTTTCTCCTGGTCTAGAGCCACGATCACTCCGTTAATCTCTTCGACCTCCGCAAACTCCATTATCATCTGAGTAAGCCGAATTTGGTCTGTAATGCTCCTTCCTGGTATGAAGCCGGCCTGGTTTTCGTGGATTATGGATGGGACGGTTCGTGCTAGCTTGAGTGCTAAGGCCTTGGTGAAGGCTTTGTAGTCGCAGTTTAGTAGGGTAATTGGTCTGTAGTTTGCAATCTCTCTTCTGTCTTTTTTCTTATGTAGAGGGTTTAGCAGGCCTTCGGCGAAGCCTGAGTTGGGTGCTACTCCGTTCCGCTCAATGTCGTTGTATACCTGTGTCAGGCATTTACTAAAGTTGAAAGGTACGTCATTATCTTTGGATGCTTTAGCTTTGGATTTTGCCTTATTGTTTACCCATTTCCAGAATTCGTAGGGGATCCCGTCGATGCCGGGGGCTTTGCCGTTGGGTAGCAGGTGTAGGACCTCTTCGATATTGGCGTTGGTGAGTTCTGTTTCTAGTTCGTTCTTATCATTTGGGCTGAGTCTTATATTGATCAAGTCCAGAATGGACATACAGGCTTCGTCTCGTTCATCAATGGGTGCCAGGTCCTTGTGTTGTAATTCATCGTAGTATGTCTTTGCTAGTTCCGCCATTTTATCTGACCTATTCTCATAGGTTGGGTTGTTTGTATCCGATCCGAGGTTCCTTAGTTCTACTATGGTATCCTGCGGCTTTTGTTCCTTCCCGGATTTCGCCCATAGTTTACTTGTTGCAGATTCGCTTTCAAGGCGAATTTTTGTTGCTAAGTTATTCCTGTTGTTATCGTGGCATTTAATCTCTAACTGGTTTAGTTTTCCTTGGATGTGTGACCCCACGATTCGTTTATCCTCGTCCGACATGTTCTGGTCGTTCATTGTCGTTTTCAGTTGGGTGAGGAGCTTGTTTCTCTTTTTAGGTATAATCTTCTTTGCCGTGGTTCGGCATAGTTTGATTGCCTGAGTCTTGAAGTCACTAAAGGCAAGCTGGGGGTTCATGATATCGCTGCGTTTATCCTCACATTCATCTATCTTGTTTTGTAGCATTTTGCCCAGATTCAGTATGGACTCGGCAAGGTTTTCGTCCTTCAGGACATGAAGGGGCAGGGACCATCGTCCTTTGCCTACATATGGCATATTCTTGCTGCTTATTCTCGCGGATATGAGCTGATGGTCAGTGTGTATGCCCGGTGGGGAGATATCCCAGTCTTTACTGAATGGTAAGAGTTCGTCATTGATGTAAATTCTGTCAATTCTCGATTGACTGCCGCCTTGGAATGCAGATTGTGCGAAGGTGTATGCTAATGTATCGGGGTTCTCATATCTCCAGCCGTCTCTTAGTCTGAGATGCGCCTTGAGTTGGTGTAGAGCCTTGGATGCGCTCGCATTGTCCGTCTTAGGAGGTAAGCGATCGAGTGAATCTTCTATGATATTGAAGTCTCCTAACATTAAGTCCGGTCTCGGCAGGTTTCGAAGCTTGGACTGTAGCAATTCCCAGAACGCTTGGTTTGATTGCGCATCGTTTGGTGCGTAAATTGCAAGGACCCTTATCATGCTATCTTTCTGCCAGGGGATGATTGTGAGTATTGCTCTACCTGGCGCAAGTACGTGGGTTTTTATGCCCGATGTCCCGAGAAGTTTTTTATTGATAACTATTGCTATACCTTTAGCGTTTGTCCGTGCTGGGTCTATTGAGGATATAACCTGGATTCTGAATCCGGGGGTGGAGTTGATGGTATCTTTGTCTTCCTTCGTCAGGTGAGTTTCCTGTAGTGCTAGTATTCCTATTTTCTGTTCTTTAACTAGTTGGTTAATGTGCGGCCACTTGTCTGCCCCGTTATGCCACCTCCCGCGCATGTTTAGGGACGCGACCTTTATGTTCGCTCTAGTTTTGCGACCTTTCTGCTGGTTGTTGCGGGGCCGCTTCTGTATGTTCGGCGTTGGGGCTATAGTATGGCCCTCATTGCCATGGTGGTTGGCTGAGACTGGGTTAAAGGAGGGAAGAGTGCGTAGAGTCTCGTTGATGTGTTGATCATCGGGTGGCATAATGTGCCCGGGGGTTGGTGGAGTGGTTGCTAGAGGAGGAGGGGAGTTAGTAAGTGCGTTCCTGTGCCCGTCACCATAACTCGCTGATCCATCCTCGAGGGCATTGCTGGCGGGCGAAGCGCAGCCCTCTCCGGACCTGCGAGTGCCGTAACCATTGCCGTTTGATAATACCGTAGTTGAATTGTTGTTTTGTATTGTAAGAGAAGCAGTTAATATTACAGCGCCGAGCCTTAACCACAGCTTCGGGCCGCGTCAGCTTATCCCAGCCAGACGAAGGGGGGACTATGTCGTAGGTGGGTCAGCAAATTCGATAAGGCGATATAGGTGTCCCATCCATGACTTCAGTGTCTCCACACGGCACGTCCCAGACCTCAATAGGTCGCCGTTTAGTTTATTGAGGTCCGAGGCTTTCCTGTTCTAGCAGTAAATTTGGGCCCCTGTAGACCGAGCTATATCGTTGCATGCCCGTGTAGTATATGCTTATCGGGTTCCCTTGATCCTTACATCGAGAGGCAGCGTACAGAGCATAAAATTCTATTTGGATGAATCAACAGCGATACATTGTACAATATGTGTATGGTACATTGAGCGGCCTTTGCGCCTCGTGCAATAGTGGTCATTCACAGAGTGTGGGTGAATCTAGAATGCGCGTTCCTTTCCTTTCCAACCCTTTCCTCGTGTGGCGCCTCGGGAGTGGCCTCTAGTCATACCTCTGCCTCCCCGGCCGTTGTTCTGCATTCCTCGGCCATGGTGGGACATGGTGCGGTTGTCAAGGGTAGCGTTAGTTTCTTCAGCAGTGGAGGGCCCGAACCATCCCGGAATTTTCGGGAATGGGCACAACCCAGTGGGGTGGTCGAATGACTTGCAGCCGACGCACGTAAATTGGGCGTCTTGGCGGGCTGTACCGTATCCGTAATCTTCTGATATATAGAAGAAGTCTCGGAGAAGGCTCGTCCAGTCGAAGTACTGTTTCAGTGAGAAGTTGGGGGGGGAGTCGAAGTAGACATTCCATACGGTCTCCTTGTTTGATTTAGAGTGAGCTATGTTAAGGCTGGAGACGCGCACAGATTTGATTGTGCGGATTGCAGCCTCGGCATCGGGGATGGGAATGTTATCATGGATGAATTGGAGTACGTCTGGGTTGGAGCGGATGGTTTCCTTAACGATCTCTGCGATCGTTCGGTTGGTGGTGTCAGAGTCGGGAAACGAGAAGTTTTCCAGGGTCAGGGCATACGTAGGGAGTGGTTGTTCAAAAGGAATGAAAAAACATGATATTTCCGGTGACGAGCACACTTGTTGTCGAACTAGTCGTTTGATTGCCTCAGGCGGGACGCCTGAGATCAAGAAGTGCCATGGGGGGGGTAAGTGTTCGACCAACTCTGCTGCCGCAGTGGGCGTGCTGACAACTAGGTTCTCTGCATCCGAGTCCCCTATGATCTTCGTGATGGCTTCTTTGAGCTTTGCCAGCGTTCCTTGCGCATTGGTCTCGTACTTAGCTCTGTACGTGCGTACCCACGCCTTAGCCCCTTCCTTTTGGGGCCATTTCTCTTTCAGCACCTGGGACACGTTTCGCCAGGTGGATTGGCCGAGTTGGGGTGTGGGGAAACCTCCCATAGGTGTTGCTGTGATGCGGAGGCCACTGTCGAGGGTCCTGACACCGTTCACTATTATTATGAGTTAGAAGAGTCGTAGGTGATTAGTTAGTGGTGGCTTACCCGAAGCTTCGGGTGTAGCAATAGTGCTGGACCTTAGGTAGTCCCACTGATTTGGAGTTACGGATGGCTGTAGAGGGCGTTCGATGTTGGGGCGTTTGCTGGCAGGAGTAGCTGCGGTAGGAGGCTGTTTCTTGGTTTGCCCTGGGTTGGGAGTAGGGTCGGCAGCGGTGGAATCTACTGGGGAGGTGGGACGGATCCTCTTGCCTGCACGGGAATCCGTATTCATGTGGTGAGTTGGGGGAGTGGGATCCATGTGGTTTACAGTGTTGGAAGACAATGGAGTCATCGTAGGCAGCGTGTTATCTTCGGGTGTCATCGTGAGTTGATGTGTTCAGTTAGAAGGTGGGCAGGGGTGACTGCGTATATCGAGCGAGGCGGATGCTTCAGTTTTTAAGCTTCTGGTTAGCCGAGGCCCTTTGTTGGGTCGTGTGGGAGGGGGCTTGCCATGTTCCTTTGTAAGTAGCACACGTTCTGTGGCTCATGATGTATGGTCTGTTTTACAGACAAAGGTCTTTGTGCTATTTCGCGTTTCAGATTGTAGGGGCACTCGCATCGTCGAGTTGGTTGGTGGGGTTGCGTCCGAGGTAGCGCTCGTTGTTGTTTTCTGAGCTTGGCGAAAGTGTATTTTCCAACTTTTAGTGATGGACTATGTGTGTTGCCGTTTGCTATTGGGTAGTTGTGTATTCAGTTGGGTTACATTTGGTTTGGGGAACGTTGTTGTTGCGGAATGGTGGTGGGTATTCAATTACTGTAATGTGGGGGCTCTCGATTTCGACTACGCTTGGAAGCTATTATATAGATTCAAGTATTGAATTTCGCTATGTCTCTGGGTAGACATTTACAGCGACGGGCGGCATCCAGTATGGGTGCCACCCTACCTGAAGGTGATGGTTCAGGTCCAAGAAGCCCCCCTATTGGACAAAAATGTTGACTTTGAAAATTCATAACTCAACTCGATCACGTGGTAACTCAACTCGACCTTTCGTCCAGCGCGAGCCCTGAGTCCTGACTCTTGCACTGTATGACAGTCATCGCCTGCCGGACTTCCCATATACTCGAGCATCTAGCTCTTTCTCTGCCGTCGTACAATTGTATGCCCGGTCATCACAACCTGATACTGCAGAGGTGCGGCATCGGCGTTTTCGTGATACGCCGCCCTGGTGTCATTTTGGTTGTGATGCCTTTGAGAGTGTTCACCATTTTTGCTCGCTGCTCAGCCTTCTCGGCTATCCGTCGTGCGCATGGCATGTAGCTGTGTAGGGCAAGGCTGCCGATCAATCATGTGCGAAAGGTCTTGGAACGAGCAGCTCAGCGCCTGTTTTCTGACGACGCAGGACTTTGGCCACAATATCGGACGCGTTTTTACATCCGTGTGCTACCCCCACTTGCGGGTATTGTGGGCAACATGACTGAGACAGAAGTGGAGAACCTAAGGTGTTGTCACGATTAGCGCAGGCATGGCACGTGCATAGTAGTCGGCTTGCAGGACGAAAGTGCAAACGACGTATGAAGTCTCTGAATGCCGTTCCTTCTGACATAGTGACATATATAAGTCTTTGGACACTTATGCGTACCTCTTACCAGCGAGTTTGCGAGCTTTGCTTTGATTTCAGACGTTTGACTGGATTCGGGACATTTTTGTTTCATTGGTAGTCGAGCCATCGAGGAACCCAGTTATCTGAGCTTATGTCCAGAGCGTAGGTGGCCAAATATAAAACTCAAAATTTGCAACTCGACTCAGTCACGTGGTAACTCGACCAAACGTAGACAAATTCTGATGTGGGCCACCCGGCCACGACCCAATCCAGCCTAATCAGGTTTTCTAATGTAGTAGCTGTTATGAACTACCTGCAACATAGTGCCGCATCGTGTCAAAATGACTCAAACCATCCTCGCATGATGACGCACGATATCGACTACCTTTGCATCGTGTATTCGTCCAAATTTCTTATCGAGATCGTGCGAGGGCGCTGGTTTCAGTTGGCGGTGCACGCTCCGGACGTTTGTCGCACTCTCCGATTTTGATTGAGCTGATATCATGATATCAATGCCTTCTACATAGTGTTTGCGCCACGGCTTGGCAACCGAATAGTGGCTCCGAGAGTGGTAACAGTGCATCGTACGCTTACTCAAACTAATTGCTATAAAAGTTATGGATGGCAGTATACTATCTGCACATATTCCCCAAGCCCCATCCCGATATGACCATACTCTCAGATGATCCCGCTTGGTGGCCGATCATCAATTTTTGTCATCTATACAACTATTTTCTAGGTTCGTGGAGAGCAATTTGGATGTCAACGGTGACATCTCAATATGTTTGACTATTGATTCGCAGTTGCATGCTCCACTGCAGTGGTATACGACTGAGGTGAGCAAGAACGTTCCGAGGGATTATTGATACTATGTATACAATATTCAAGCATTGACGTTCGGACAAGAGGTAAGTTGGTGTCATGACCTGCGCATCTCACTAAGAATGCTTCAACAGTTCGAATTGATCTTGGTGAGCAAAGTCCTGTATTAGAACCAAATAGAATGATGCAGTTGACTCGGGGCAGAGGCCACGTTGGTCCTTCATGCACATGACTGTTCTTTATATTTGTGTACGTTATTGTTACGAGCGCAGTTGGCATCTTGTGCTCAACATATGCTAGGTGCGCTACATCAGAATACAAGTACGTTTTCAAGGTTATTCACACTGCAATGTGCTAATAAGTCATCTCTCTCAACCAGCATTAACATACTGCGTATGTGTCCTCACACGTGTTTGCTTCTTCTGACCGGCGGCATGTAGTGTTGCTCTCTATTACCGATGTAGTGCGTATTCTGCACCGATGCCTGCTATTCCCATTCTCATCTTACTACACAGGGGTGAGTGATATTCACGGTCGGTTTGTGTCTTCAAGGTAACGACTTCAACAGCTGTGAGTGTATTTGAAGTATTTATTCTACCACCAAGTAAATGGTGTTCCAGGCACTATCCTTTGGTACATACAGGCATGGAACCCTGTCATCGTCAATGTCATGTTGGGTGGTGAGCCCACCCGCGGTTTCCTTCCTGACATTGACTTGACTGAAATATCATCCAAGTCATTATGATTGCTCAGATTAATGCCATGTATCAGGGATCGAAAACATTGTTCATCTTTCTTGTTGCAGCCTTACTAGCTTCTACAATCGCCTCCAGAGTTATGATGGTCATTGCGAATCTGGGTGTTTCATCGCGTAAGTTGTAATCTCGAGCACAAGAGACTCACGGACATTTACCAGAGAAGGCTGTCCTTTCCGGCTTCCATACCTGCATTACCAACATCGACACGGACACGATGAATCTGATTTACGAGAGTGTGATATCCACTGTTGTGCGGGAGATCCTCGTCTTGTTTCTTGCAGTCTGGATTGTTATAAAGCACTTCCGTGAACTACGACAATCGCCGACAGGATCGACCATTGGGGACTGTTTCACGATATTAATAGAGAGCCACACGTTCTACTTTCTAGCGTGAGTTCTATAGGTGATTTGGACGTTGTTATCCTGTTTCACTGAAGTTTTTCATTTGCTAGCTTTGTTACTATGACTTGCTTCACACTTGGCTCACTATCTCCAAACATCACGGTGCGCCGACCCGTGACTAACATCTGCGGCTGACTACCAATAAGACAAAATCTGATGGATCTCGTCATTAATCAAAGCTTAGACTGATCTGTAGAGCAGCGCTTCCGAGACACTAGCACTCGTATGCAGCATCTGAGGCACGTACCTGACCCGCAACTTAATATAATGCACCTTTCCCTGGCAGTCCGGGCCCACCCTCCTCCCCGTCTGCCTGATCACAATCGGCACCTCCCTGCATCCCCTATACAAACTTCTGAACCGAGTGCGGGCACCAGACAGTCTCCCCAGGTTATTAGTGAACGCATCGGACGGGGGTAACTTGAAGCTAAACTCGTGTCAGGAACAGAAAAGCAGAGACCTTAAGTACACGTATTGTGCCACAATCGATTGAACAATATTTTCAAAATTTGCGAAGCGCATAATGGCTGGCCTCATCCCACAGGACAGAAACGAGCGGGTAAGAGGGTAGCCAGAGGACACACCATTTCTGAGGTAGGTTACTGAAGTATGAACATGATCATTGGTGGGTCTCAGACCGACTCTTCACTGTCGCATACCTCGTACACTGCCATGGCAGTGTGGTCCAGGGCCAGCAAAGAACGTGGGGAGAATGTGATTCCCGCTACAGTGTGTAGTGGGTATTATGGTGGGGAGGTTAGTGTCATGTGAAAATGGAGAACAAGAGACACGGGAGGGACAAGTGCAAGTGGAGAAGCTATAGCGGACGACGAAGACGTAGTCATGACAGGTGCACCAGAAACAGGAGGTGAAGAGAGAGCGCGAGAAAATATGAACATATCGAGAATCTCTGGGATAAGACAACCGCAAGCGGGTGGTGACGATCGTGAGACGGAGGACATATCTGCGGGTCCAGGTCCCAGGAATTCTGGGACCAACTAATAAGCACATCTTGCAATGCCTCTCCTTCCACCTATCAATTTCCCGCGCTGGCTCGACGAGAACCAGCACCTACTCAAACCTCCTGTGAACAACTTCTGCCTATACCGGCAGAAGGATTTTACTGTGATGGCTGTAGGTGGTCCCAATGAGAGAAACGATTATCATGTGAACGAGACCGAAGTGCGTCTCTGAGATCGCTAAGATAAGGAATTGTACCGATTTCATTTTAGGAATGGTTCTATCAGTACAAGGGTGGCATGCTGCTTAAAGTGGTAGACGGGGTTGAGTTCAAGGATATCAGGATCGAGGAGGGAGAGATGTTTTTACTGCCAGGTACGTCGAGGACTCGTTAGATGTGAACCGATTTTATCAAA
This sequence comes from Suillus plorans, assembly GCF_016647745.1. Taxonomy (NCBI): domain Eukaryota; kingdom Fungi; phylum Basidiomycota; class Agaricomycetes; order Boletales; family Suillaceae; genus Suillus; species Suillus plorans. The sequence goes on from NW_024537489.1 coordinate 43,210, forward strand.
ATTACATTAGCCAACACACCCCACAATCCCGTCCGCTTCGCCGATACAATCGGAATTGTTATCGAAGCTGCTCGTCCGGATGAGTCTCATGGTGCGTACAGATTCTTACTGCGCCAGATAATGTGTCTTGACGCTTCCTCGCACTCAGACTCCCTGCAGTGGTACTGTCGTGATCCTTCCCATACCAAACCAACTATTATTCACAAAGAGACCTTCCATGTCACTGACCTTGGGACACAACTGAAGCCTGTTATCCAGCGCTGGATGTCGACCGAAGAATTGAGGAAGTGTAAGGAATGCGGCAACGTCGCTCCTGCCAAGTAGTAGTACCCCCGCGTGAACTGTTTCGCGTTCTGGTGCTAGTATACATGTGAATATGATAATGGAAAAACTATGCAAACCATAACATATTTCTCTAGAAACATATACGATAACTGGCATATCGGCCACTGGTTTCACTAGGACGAGTGATTTTGACGACTTGGCCTCTCCGAAGTCCATAGTATCGTGCCACGGGATCGGCCAGCTGTATTCGAGGAAGCTGGGTCTCCTTCAGCCGACTAGGTGGATCGCAATGTGAGAACACGTAACATCATTCTGAGAATAGAACGCACTATTTTTCAAGAAGTTGTTTTTTCTGCTCGACAGTCAACACCTCATGCCGCGGGACCAGTGTGTGATGCGTGATATTGACGAGGAGGTCGGCTTCCGAGAACTCCTCGAGCCGATATTGTTGGGACATCGCCGCAATTACCTGCAAATCAAGCGTAAGATTGCTACCGCAAAAACACAGATTCAAGCTCGCACTTTTCGCGCAGATGGAGTCATGTTGCCAGGAAAGATAATGATCCCCCGCATAATCGACTTCTCCTCGAGAATACCCAGAAGCCTATGTGTTCACCCTACATCAGACGAACGGGTACAAGGGGCGTACATGGACGAACTTCCGCATTGTTTTAACGCCAACGCTTTTCTCGTCTGAAAAGAATATGAAAATCTGGTCTGTTGGATTTTCTCTAGAGTTCGTGAAGAAATTAAGTTGGTTTCGACTGGAAATGCATGTCAAGTCATCTGCAAGTGCACGTTGCTGCATAAATAACCACAACTGACTCGACGCTGCCTCCACTGTTTGCATAGTGCGACCTGAATGTAGTCAGGTCCATGTTGATCTCATCGTCCGAGACTTGGTACCCCTTCATCATTGGCTCGTTAAAAATGCACTAATACACCAAGGAACATGATTTCGCACCCTATCTTTTACAAGTTCATGTATTGTCCGATTGACCTTCCATAGTTTCGCAGTTTCGTCCTCAGACATCCTTCAGCTTGAGGGGAGTAGCCGGCAAAAGTAGTATTGAAACTCAGACGCCCAAAGTGATTCTTGACGAACCTCTCAATGCCGCCTCCACCAACGACCTCTAATGGCAATGCAGCAGCACCTCCACCAGCGACGATTCCCCTCTCAAATGCGTTGATGGTAAGCCAAGAATATGGCTCTGTGTGCCTGCGCTGACAGGCCTGTTCCAGACAAAGTTGAAGCCCGCGAAAATCTTCAAGGGAGCAGTTGAGTCAACACCGCCGTCAACGCCTGGTGCTAGACCACATCAAGGGCCACGACATATCACTGCTATCACATTTGATGACCGGGGAGATCAGGTGTTGACTGCAGCTGAAGATGAGACTTTTCGGTTGTACAGCTGCAAGACGGGCAAGCAAGTTCTTGACACTCTATCTCCTTCTGACCACTAATTTTTGACACCGCGCTCAGACATCTCAAAACGCTGTACTCTAAGAAATATGGGGTCGACCTTCCTCGTTTTACACATAGGCATACTACCGTCGTACACGCCTCGACGAAGGAAGACGATACAATTCGGTATCATTCACTCCACGACAATAAATACTTGCAGTATTTCAAGGGGCACAGCGGACGTGTCGTCTCCTTAGAAGTCTCACCCATCGACGATGGCTTCATGTCCGGCTCAGTAGACAAAACGGTTCGATTATGGGACCTCCGAGCCCCGACATGTCGCGGACTCCTGAACCTACCCGCATCGCCCATCGTCGCGTATGACTCCAGCGGGTTGGTGTTCGCAGTGGGCGTGAATCACTATTCACGGATACTCCTGTACGACCAAGCAAACTACGACAAAGACCCGTTCTTGACCATAACGCTAGAAGATCCCACTCTTGCCCTAGTCAGCTACCCACCTCGCCCGATATACATGACGTCTCTCTCATTCTCGTCAAACGCGAAATACATCCTTGTTGGCTGTTCTGGTGATGCACATTACATCTTGGACGCGTTTGAAGGCCATCTGTTGGCCAAGTTGGAGGGCCACGTTGGGTTGGAGCGTCGACGCATCGATGCCCCGCAGACTATCGACCCCTCGAAGGGCAACAGTGGCGAGGAGGTATCTTGGACGCCGGATAGCAAGTATGTTGTCAGCGGCAGTTTGAACGGGAAAATAATTATATGGGACGTTCAAAACTTGCCTGTGCGGTCAGGCGTCGTTGATCTCAAGGCTCATCCAACACGGCTTCAGCCACTTACTACTCTTGATGGCCATCCCGGTCCGTCTAGATGTGTGAGATTCAATCCTCGGTTAGCCATGATTGTATCTGCAGGGGCGGAATTGGTAAATATCTCGATTTTTCATCCTCTACGTATCTTGTGCTAACAGTGCACTACAGGCTTTTTGGCTACCAGACCAGTCGGCGGATAATGAGGAAATCGCGAAGGAACTTCTGCGAAAAAAGTAGAGATAAACTTATTGTTGCAGTATTGTGTATGTACGGTATAGGCTTTATTCTTCAGACTTCAAACAATTAATATTTATTGTGTGATGATAGCAATGAATGATGACTAGTGTACAACTTGAAGATAATTCGATGCCTTTCCCCGAATTTAAGTAAGAATCGATCCCGCGATCCTGCTGGCAGAAAACAATGCATACACTACACTCTGTGACCATTCGGTAGTTCACGGGGTAGAATCTAAGAAAGCTTGGCCAAAGAAATTTGGTTATTCTGCGTGTCCACAGAGAAATACGCATTCTTCAAAAACACATCTCCGACCTGCCGAAAGGAGTCAACGACCGATGATACAATTGAAAAGAGCCACATACCAGCCACTCCGTGTTCGTCCCGATAGTGCCAGGCTGAATACCTGCTGTGCAGTCACCAGTTGGATCATTAACGTCGACAGGCAGTACCGCCATGTCTCTGGGGTCAATAGCAAACGAGGCATTTCCAAAGGAAAGCGCAACGCTTGTATTCGACGTGCACGAAATCGTACACTGCTGGGTATCACATTTACCACCAAGCATGGCTATGACTGCCAGGGCGTCCGCCGGAGGGGCGATGATGAGAGTGGTACCAGTGTCAAGAATGGCAGTGCGCCCGGTCATGCCTGTATCTTGTCCATTGACCGTGATTGCGTCTATAGCGCCCTCCCAGAACCCTACCTTGCTGACATTGGGGATAGTAACAAGGGTGTTGGCGACGAATTTAGTGGAGTCCAATCCGCCGAATGTAACTTCACCGTCGTTGAGTTGATCAGCGAGACGTGAGATCTTGAAAGACGAAATAGCCGAGGAGATGAGACCATTGGACGCCAATGATTCGACAGGAGTGGGGACCTTTTCATTGGAAAGTGTCTACAAAAAGAATCCGTCAGTACGTGTCGGTGCCTCAACATCAACAAGTCGACTTACTGACTGGGCAAGACCCATTAGCCCATCAAAAGGCACGGTATCTGCAGAGAATTGCACACTCTCCTCGTTTGCTACACCGAAGGTATGCTTGTTGAGTTGCAAACCCGCCATGTTGACGTTATCCTGGCAAAGAACACCAGCGACGGATCCAGACCCGTAAGTCACGTTGAAATTTTGATTGGACTGAACGAAAGAGCTTGACGACTTAGAGCCAAGGAAAGTATGGTTCCCCTTGAACTGCTGTAAGCAAATTATAGCAGCTGCTATTGATAAGAACTTACACAAGTACCCTGCTGAGATTGGCAAGTTTCACTACCGACCCAGAAGTCGGCGGAACCAGAGTCCATGAGAATATTGAAATTCTGGGGGGGAGTACCAATCTGGATGGTTGCAATATATCCGACATCATCCGCACTGCACAATAATCAATTGACCCATTTCAGTAAAAGAACAGCTAGACTCACTCAATAGCAAGACCAAGAGTGTGGTTAGAAGTAGGAATTTTGGCAGGAGTGAGACCACCAATTTCGGCAGCTTGGATGTCGAGAGCAGAAACTCCACCATCAGTGCCAGTGGAAGAAGCATTGCTTGCTGCCTGTGCAACATGTTTGGAATTACGCCAATAGCGTCTGCTAAAGTTGCTCCCTGTCGCCGTGGTAGCACTACTAGCTTTGACTGAACCGCTTTCAAGAAGGTACATCCTCTTGTGCATCTCTGCACGGAGTTCATGTTCAGCGGGTTCTGAACGTCCAGTCATACGCGCAAGGCGTTTATTGCCACGGTTGATGTGTTGTTGGAGAAGCTGTGCCATCAAAACATCAGGGGCTACACGGCGGTGATGATCATATTGGCTCACCAATTGTGGGTGGACATCGGTTCGTGGAACGTATAACCGTTTCAGCGGCATTGTAATCGTCCTTGGGTTAGCCCGGGCCAGCCTCTGGTGATGCGCCCTCGCAGGGATTGCATCAGATGGGGTACTGTGTAAAATGCATGCCAGTAACACAGCGAAAACGACTGACAACTGCATCACGCGTGAAGAACTTCAAGTTTGCCAGTACAAAAGAGTGAGAAAGACTTGAAAACAGGAAGAGCAACGTCGACTAGCGACAACTGGAACAAGTTAGCAAAGTAGTCGGAACAGAATTTAAGATCGACTGGCGAACTGTCAGTGGAAGAATGAAGCCGGAGAAAGACAGTATGGCACCAGGCCAGAGTTCGTATAGGTGGAAGATGAAAAAGACCGAAAAGTGGGGGACTTGAATGATTTATATGATTCTTAAGTACATTGTACACTGATCAAGCTTTTTGTCTTTCTTTCTTGGAAGACCACGATTACATAAGCATATGTATAGCTTAGTATAGCCTAGTACAGCCCGGCAGTCACTTTGTTGTTCCGACGGTAGCATCGCGTTGCCAGCAACAAGACAACAAGCAAACAACGAGTGTCCAAAAAAAAAACATGGCTGACAACCTCTGACAGCTCAGCTTTTTTATTGGACCAAGAGCTTCATATAACCTCATATAACTCGGAAGTACACATTCGCCTTGTCTTCAGGGTCACATCTACATAAAACCCACTAGCAGCAATCAGCCTAGCGCTCAGCGCTCAGCACCGGCCTGCAGCACAGCAACATGGAGTTCCGATCCAAACGTTCACAGGAGATATCACGTATGATGAAATATGCCATATCGGATGTATGTTCGAGCCTCAATATGAAGTACGCTCCTCGACAACTTCAAATGCTGCTGACCATCTATGTCACTTTTTACGCCAACGCGACATATCAGGAGTGCATGATGTAGCACAAAGAACCGCATCGTATTGTGAGAGGTGCGAGACCCCGGCACCGACGCAGATGATGCAGTGGATGATGCAAGTGATTAATCGGATCACACCGAACGGCGAATCTGGAACGTAGAGAAAGGGCCATTTGGTAGGACAGCCATTCGAGGGACACACAGTGACAACATGTACTCAGTTGCCCTATTGCCATGGGATGTTGAGTGCAAGCATGAAGTGTTCGATCCGTTGGTGAAGCACACAGACAGAGTGCATACTGTGCTTCTCAGTGTCTCGCCCGATGGCCAGAGACTTGAAATTCTCGTGAATGTGCAAGACACGGCCGGTCTGGGTACATGTCCGGGGTAGACTCCATGTCTGTCTGCGATTAGGTGTGGTACCCTTAGCTACTCCAAGCGGAGTTGGATGACAAACTGCCCGCCTTGCTAACGTGAATGATTACATCTGCCAGTGAGAGTCTGAGACGGAAAAAAATAGAACCCGTCAAGAGCGAGGACGACATCGTCTCCAGGTCGCTTGAAATATCGTGAAGGCATGTTGCCCCAACTGCGTTTGCTGATAATCATTCTGAGAGACTGTTAGGCCTTGTCCACTTAAGCTGGGCAATCTGGCGCCAGCGAAATGGAAAACTCCCCCATGAGGTATAATGTATCGTTATCAGGCAGACGGCCAGGTAAGATAAGCATACACCAATAAGATGCATCAGTCGCTGCTTGGGTCCTTGCCCCGGATATGGCTTCTCATCGATAACAGAAGCGCGAGGAGTGCTTAGCGATCCTTCCAGGCTTTCTTGATCGCGTGCAGAGTGCCTTACAATTCAAGGACGATGTGAGATACTGAGTAGTACAGAACAGAACAGAAACTAGGTTGCAAAACAGACTGGAGCACATTGATGGCTCGCTGTACATACAGCAGAATGAAGAGATACATCACACAAACGTTGCAACACCATATGTGATATTCATTATTGATCTATAACAAGTACGATGCAAATCTAAGTCCATGGATCCAACGTCCAATCTAAGAGTATAGACCAAGCAACACGATGAGATAAATAGCTACATCCAGCGTGCGATAAGGGTTATGCAATAAACAGATAGAGGATACGTCAAGCGATAAAGAGGAAAGGAAACACGCTAAAGAGGGAACATTCGATGCAAAAGGAGTGTCGTTGATATGATTCGGCCAAATACGAGCAAAACGAGTGTTGTAATCATAGAAAAAGCAAAAGTTCGTGAAGAATCGCAGCAATTACTAGATGACGGCAACAGGAAGTTAGCAGCAGCGATAGATAAAGGCAAAGGGGGACGTACAGTTGTATGCTAGACTATGTCGCATTGCGGGCAGGAACGATATATCCATAGACCAATTTCTTCGGGTCTTGAAGATCAAACTTGCGACGTCCCTTCTTAGCACGGGCCTTGCTATCAAGGAGCGGTCTGCATGTCACTTGATGCCGATCTAAAGAGTCGGACCTGGACCACCGCTTGCCGCAATAGGGGCATTCGTAGGACGTAGTATAGTGGATGCCCTCGATGTGACGGCCCAAATTGAGCATTGCCTTTGGTTTAGAGCAACCCTCGAATTTGCAGAGAGTCGTTCCTTTGGATTCGACACCGTGCCAATGCAACAGGTGATCTGCGACGAGGACTTTGTTCATTTCTACAAACAGCCCACAGGGCTGGTCCGTCCACTCGCATGCTCGTACGCAAGTCATCCCTGCGGGTAGTTCATTCGTGATCTTGACGGACCGCTTGGAGTAGGAATCATCGAGTTCCATCGCCCCAATTCTCCTCGTTCGAAGAAGATTACCGTGGGCATCGTGGGTCCTGCGACTGCTGATGTCTACCGGCTTCGGGTCGTGAACAGGCACAGCCATGACTACGGCAGTGGCGTCCGCTAGTCTGTAGAAACCAAACTTTCCCTCTCTCACTTCGTCTTCGTCGTCGTCCAAGCATCTGCGCTTGCGCGTGGTTGGTGCGGGAGACGAACTCGAACTGTCTTCCTCGTATGTAACGGCATGACGAGTTTTACGCTTGGGACGTTTGGCGCACGTCGTCCCAATGGGAGCTGAGGAAGATGGCTCCAAGCTGTTGTCATCACTCAGATACATTGTCGCGTCAGAGTCAGACGCGGACGGCAAAAAGGTTTCGGTATCCGACATCGTGTCCATGATGGCACCAGCGTGTGCGTTGCCATACGCGCGGGGTTCCGCTACCCAACGCTCTAGATCGATGACGGTAAGAAGGTGATTTTGAGTAAAATTAGGTCCATTCGCATACGAACCGCCATTATAGCCAGGGTGGGACCATGCGTGGCCCTCCAGCGATAGTTGAGGGACGACAGTGGCCTGCTGAGAATAGTATTGGTTCTGGTCCATTGGGGGAAACTGGGGGAGACCAGCCACCGGAGCGGTGAACTGGTTCAACGTCGGAAATGACGCCTGATTGTCTCGGACGACCTGCAAAGCCGCTGAAGACCTGGAAAAAAATAAATGAGAAATAGTTGGCACTCGGTTGGTGGCACGTACCACTGATGCGCCTTTAGGTATTCATGTTCAGCACGGGCCTGAGTCCATCTGCCAAAGGTCGTTAGTTTGGGTAGATGTTTTGAAGCAGAAACACATACTCAGCCTGCATGGCGGCTATATCGTTGGGATGAGCAAACTCTTGGACGTTTTCCGAGACCATGTTGGCATTGGCTTCGGGTTCGATTCTAGGTTCAGAACACGGATGGATAGACCGGCTAAGAAAATCATGAGGTGAACCGCGTCATCCGACTCGAGAGTGAACACCAACCTATCCAAAGACATATGAAAATCGTTGTACGAGACACTAAATGCGGAAGGCATCATCAGCATATGGATATACCGAGTCGACATGCGAGTAGACTTACTTAGACATATCAATGATTTGGACAAGTAATATCAAATGGCTAGGATGAAGTGGCAAAGGAAAGAGGACGAGAGATAGAGAAGTGAAGGAGAGAACGCCAGGTTTTTAACCTCACAACATGTGGATAAGCGCTATACAAAGCGCGTCTGTGGACGAGCATTATGCCCCGACAACATGTCGTAAAAAGGCAAGCGTGTGTGGTCACTCCACCATAGGAAACATATCTGTGGCGTCTATTCAACTGCTTTGAAGCACCATGTGTGCGTCAATCCACAAAAACACAAACGTTTCACCACACATCGCTCATCCTTTGTCAGACCTAGACGTGCGTGGGGCGATGAAGTAAGTACTGGCGCTTCCTCACTAAAGGATATGACATTACTAGTGCGTGCAACAGTACAACTCCATCAAGGTTCGAAGTATCGCAACAATGAGATTTCCGTGAAGGATGGTCACGGCACACTCAACTACAACCGCGAGCTTTGACAATGGTACCAGCTCGAGACAGCAACAAGCGACCTCCAGTACAAGCGGACAGCTGATATATTACAGCTGAATATTGCGCGGTAGAGGAACATAAGATGTGAAGGCGCGTAGCACCCCAGGCCTGAAACTTCTGACATATGTGATGTCAGTTGCATGTTTAATTGTAAACGTGCAAAGACACTTACCTTCGTTGTTCATTGCGTTGTGACCCAGCCTAGTCCTTGCCGCTGAGGTGAGAATTGGAGGGCTTGATATCATTTAACCACTTAATGGACACCGAAATACTTTTTCAGATCGAAACTATGGTTTGACATTAGCGTTTATGTGAAGATATTAGGAGTTAGGTAACAATGCAACAGAGAGAACGCAGCCTGTAATACCTTCATTATTATGATATGAGGGTAGCATTCTCTGGACTAGATGTCAACAGCTTCAAGTCATTTGAAGTTGAGGATACATCACATATTTGTTCAGCCTGAGATAGGCATATCATCACGTGCAACTTTGGTTATCACAATTCAGAGGCATGAAGCTGCACGCATAATACAAGGTTTGTAACGTTGATATCAGAATTCACCGTGGTAATTGTCAGTGGTGCTAGACGACTCGGAGCGAAGCGTACGCGTTGTTTTGGTCTGTTGTCCAAAGGCTTCCGAGAGTTTCCTTATTCGGATGCTGCACATTGCAAAATTCAAATCACTAGGTTCTCGACAAGTTCTTGACCATGTTTCAATGTGCAACCTCATACAGGTTTCTTCAGCAGGCCAAAGGACTGGCATCCACAGGTGAACAAGGATTATATTTTTCCTCTTTCTCCCACTCCCGGCTCGCGCCCATGAATTGTCAACTCCGGACAGCATGGACTCTCTAACTTATTTCGAACTTGTGCTCAGGCTTCAGCGCTTCATCACTATTCAAGCGCAAGGTACGGGTGCTCATAATTCCAATCGCACCATGTCGAATGTTCCGCCGTCCTTGAAGTCTGGCGCGCTCCCAAATAGCACGTGGAACACGCGAGGATGGACTGCCCAGGAGTTCCTCGCTCCTGAAATTGTTCCCTTACCAAGCATACTGGACTCTCTCGATACCGGTTCTTCCAACCACAAGGAGTCTGTCACTATCATGCGGGAGTTGGAGGGTTTGACTGGCATAGATGCACGGGCGCTCCTTGCCTTCTGCTCGAGAATGAGAGGCCCACGAGAGAAGTACAATGGACATTTAGTCATGTCACCACGTTACGGATACTAATTTTTGAGCATTTTTCGGTGTCTATTTACGGAGAGAAGATACGGAACGTGCTCAGCCGTCTCTTGCAGCAGCTCATTCAGGTGATCACTGCACCGGACTAGGTGAAACAATTATCCAACTTCAATTGTTGTCTGCCAACTGATATTGCCTCCGTACAACGCTCCGCCATGCACGTCACCAGCTCTATCCGAACACAATACCCCCCAGCTGCGGCATACTGTGGAGTGCACTTTGAAACTGTATACATACCGGGCAAACATCAGTGCTTTTCGTTTCGCAAACTCCAGATTGCAACTCCCTTGCATGGCATTTCCGGTCACCGAACTCAGACGGAGGCGCGGTCACAACTAGGAGACATTGTTCTTCCCTACAACGTCAAGATATATGGGCTCTAAGTCCTGCTAATCACAACAGAAGACCAGCTGGGCAGCGTTTTGGCGCACTTTCGCTGTGGCAGCCACGTAACAATCACCTAGCTGAATCGCGGTCTCATTCGTGAGCGTTGAGGTTGCTCGTTCGTCTTGGACAACCTTTTGCGCAGCATGGTGGGGAGTAAGGATCGCGTCAGATTACAATATCATCACACGAGTTGGGGACATAGCTTCCGTTGATGCCATGATGGACTCGTCAAGACACCAGTTATATTATCTCTGACGCAGTTTCATCCATACCTTGAAAGTATCTCTGCTGTACACAACGAAAAAAAATTGTAGTACTGGTCATTTTCATATCAAACTACTCATATGTGATGATGAACTAAATAAGATTTCATTCTTGTCAGGGTCTTGTAGCAATGCATTCTAGACATCAATTAATTCTATCAACTTCAGTTCTTTAGCTGTGGCAGTGTTGTGGGAATTCTCGTTGCCCACATGCCACCACCAGAGCAAACCTCCAATATTTGTCACATCGTGACCTAGTACCTACGGATCCAAGGATTGTAATATTCGACCGTGTTCAGATGCTAAACCTCTCAACACTCCAAACCTATCTCACACAACTACTCTCACCTACTGACACCATTCACACTGCACTCCTTCTGACACCAGAGGGTGCAATTGTCTCCTTTGCCTGTTCGTCAACGGCCAGTGGAAGTGGGAGCGATCAAAGAAATACAACGCACACGGTTACACATCCTAGCACCAATGGACATATGACCCCCCCTAATGCTCACGCGTCAAGCGCCAACGGACACACTCCGCCACCATGCCGTACTCCACCATTACGAGGGAGCACAGAATGTAGTACATCTCCGCACGCACTTGGTAAAGCTGCATCGGATAGCGGATATTCCCGGACGATGTGCTTACACCGGTCGAAAGACGAGATATGGATATTGGCCGGGCTGAGTGCTGAAGTGTGGGCTGAGACGAGGGGCGAAGAAGGGGTTCAAAAGGGGATGGGAATGGTTGAGAGTGAGGTGGGTTGTTGCTTCCCTTTTCTTTCCGAGTTCACGCGTACTCCTCTGCTTCTTCCCTTTATGCGAGCGTCTACTGACAAGTTGTATGTAGCTTGGACGAATAGTCGTCGTCCCTGTCGATAATACTAGTCCGGAATTACAAGATGAAAGAGAACCGCTGCTATTACTTGCTGTAAATGGTGGCGCAGAAGCTGATTGGAAGACTATGTGTGCAAAAGTGGGCCTCTCACATACTGATTCTCTTTAACACTAATGCACTGCCAGGCCAAAAAACTAGGAGCATACCTTGCCCCCTCTGTAAACAAACATCGTGGCGCTATCGAAGCGTCTCCGCTGAATCGGACATTGGCTACTACGAGCAAGAGCCGGACGAGGAGTACGACTACGTCACCAGGGGGATTTTTGCGGTAGTCACGCTGAAGCGCACGATTTGAACGTGTGCGCCTTGATGCTGCACGTCTGCGTCAGTAGCCAATGACAAGACGCAGTTTTGTATGCACACGACCTATGGTTGGTGCTGCCCTCCATGACGATGAACTAAAATAATAATACTACGGGTACCGTACCGCAGGATATCTAGTATCACCTAAGTTGTATTTTTGTATAATAGAGTGCTCTAGACAAGCTCTGGAGTCGGATTGATACGTGCGCGTGACTCTCCTCGGCCAGCGCGGGAAAAATAGAAAACGGGAAATTAGCTGCGTTGCATTTCCGTCACTGAGCACATCTTGATCGTCGTCGAGCATGGGGTCATGGTCGTCTGCAGTAACGGCGAGCATGCGTGTAGCGTCTAATGCGCGTAGAATTACACGACCCCGAAGTGCACGACACCACAGTGTACTGGCTCAGCCTCGTCCCGTTCCCTCACAAACGCCAACGTCGGCAAAAACAGACCCATACGTCCTTCTCGCGCCGCACCTCGAACAGATGCGTACTTCCCTGCTCACTCTCCTTGGCAGTTCCCATCCTTCCCTTAATGCCATTGCTCAATACTACTTTCTCCACCCCTCCAAACAACTCCGGCCCCTCCTCGTCCTCCTTTTCGCGCGTGCAACAAACGGACTAGGCGCTGAATTCTCTCAAGTAAACTGGGCAGCGGACAATGCAAAGGCACACCAACAAGAGCTCGACGCGCCATTGACTCGGAAAGATATCCTATGCGACTGGAACCCCAGCATGCCAGATCACACCGCATCATTCGAGAGCGCGTTCGAACTGCGCATACCCCCCACCCAACCACCACCATATACCCCACAACCCCCACCCCTCCATCAAACTCATTCCCAGGCACTCACTCATACTTTACTTCCTACGCAGTTGCGCCTAGCACAGATCGTGGAGATGATACATGTTGCTTCTTTACTCCATGACGACGTCCTTGACAAGTCCCCCCTTCGTCGTGGTGCACCTAGTGCACCCGCTGCATTTGGCAATAAGCTAGCTGTCCTTGGTGGCGACTTTCTGCTAGGACGCGCCAGTGCTGCCCTGAGTCGGCTAGGGAGTCATGAAGTGGTAGAGCTCATCGCGAGTGTCATCGCTAATCTTGTGGAGGGTGAGATTTTGCAGATGAAAGGGAGTGGAACCGAAGCTGCCCCCCATCCTTCGTCGTCTGCGACTAGTTCAATTGACCTTAAGGACATTCATACTTCTCCTTCACCCTCATCCTCCGATAAATGGTCTATCTATCTTAAAAAAACTTATTTAAAAACGGCTTCTCTAATGGCTAAAGGCGCACGGGCTGCTGTTGTGCTAGGAGGATGTAGAGAAGGCGAGGTGTGGAAGGAAGTGGCCTATGCATACGGGAGGAACTTGGGTATTGCATTTCAGGTGTGTTCGCACAATTCTTCACGTGTCTGCTTGCGCTTTTGGCACTTCACTTTGTCACTGCACACGTTATTCCTCTTCGCTACTTCATCTCGTCTTGTCACATTGCAATCTATCCTCGTTCGTACTCATTCCTTGCCCAGCTCATAGACGACACTCTCGACTTTTCCTCCTCCACAGCCCAGCTCGGCAAACCCGGCTTTGCAGACCTACGCCTAGGACTCGCAACAGGACCCGCACTCTACGCAGCTGAGGAATTCCCAGAACTCGAAGCCATGATCGAGCGGCGGTTCGGTAAGGATGGTGATGTTGAGAGGGTGAGCATTGCTTCCCACCAACCACATTTGGACAAGCGCTGACTTTTATATTGCTTTCTTTGCGTGTAGGCCCTGACGTTGATCTCGTCTTCTAATGGTGTAGAGCGCACGCGTGAGCTAGCGCGCGTACATGCTGAGAAAGCACGGGAGGTGTTGACATTATTGCCTAAAAGCGAGGCGAGGGACGCTTTGGAGGCGTTGACGGAGGGTGTTGTGAAGAGGCGGTGGTGAGGCCTGTAGAATTCCCATATGTTGTGCCACGACGGGACCGGGCGTCATCCGTTTTTCAATCGATGATTAAGAATAACAACATATGTAGGTCGTCGGGAGGCATCATTAACATGCCGCAGGCTCTCTGTCGACTTTGCGTGATTGAGAGATATAATTTTATCGGACCTTATTACGATTAAATGAATCGTTAGCCTAGAACTTGAATATTATAGGCTCGTGACCATCGGACCTATAAAGCTGTGTATCCCAAAGGGCTATGATCGTAACTCTGACAATCTGAGGCTAAGGCATGGTACTTGAGTGAAATTCTATGCGGCTACAAATAATAAAATTTAAGACAATGGTTATGGCAAGGTTCAGTTATGAGACGGTTCAGGAATGACATGAAAATTTTAGGTGTGAAAAGGTTCAGAAATGCGGAGGATTGGGAGGAGACAGTTAATAAGGTTTCAGCACTTCACAGCAAGCTTTAGCTTATCTGCTCAGTGGCTTTACTCCCCTTTGCTCCCTATTTACTCCAAGGCAGTTAACTTTGAACTCCCCTATTATCACGAGGCTGACTCGAAGTATCTGCTCTTGCAGGAGCTGGAACCATCCGATTTCAGCTGCATTCCCTCATTCTACCCGCAACACACCATATTCACCTGTGGTGCACCTCGTTCTTCCTCTCCTACAGATAACAGAGCTTGTAAAAGTCATGGCCCTGTTGCTGATTGTGATCGCTGAGGTCATCATCGAATTCACCGCGCATGTCGACTGCTGTTCCGTATCCGCTCCCCGTAACGCCACAATATCCAGGGTCTGCGGTAATTGTTAAGGGTCACAATGGAGGGAACAAAAATGAGGACGTACGCAGGACAGCCGACAACGATTGCCACGACTGCTAAAATAGTATCGCCTTTTCCGAACCCGAGTGCTTTGTACATTGCTGGAGCAAACAAGGGAAATCCAAAGCCTGCCAGTGACCGCAAACAAGAGATAGCGGCAAGAGCTAAATGTGAAATATTTGAGATGGGTAGGTAACACGGGAACCAAATCTACCCACCAGAAGCGGCATGAAGCGTAAAGCAATCAACGATGTAGGTCTGGATACACTGGAAATTCAGAATGATGCCTGCTCCCACAAGCGCAATGCCCTGTCAAAACCATCAATAGATGAACAACGCTAGGAGAATCAAACCAACAATATCTGGAGCTATCCAATACGTATGAGCTTCAGATGTCCAGCCTACAATCAAGCACCCAATTGGAAGTAAGAGAGATCCGGGAACCATAGCAGCTGATGGTACACTGAATGAGTACTTAAGAAAAGAGGCGCTAGGACAATATGACGAACGCAATCTGAACTCCGGCTTTGCAACTCCACCGTTTTTACTCCTGAGATAAATGTAAACTTTGTCCATCGTTCTCGCATTTAATTGGGAGGCCGCTGACAATCCTATGCCAAGTGCAGCGTAATGAAGGCCGGAGATTCCTACCGACTGGTGGTATGTGCCCTGGAAGATCGATGGCATCGTCGTCAAAAATACTGAGACGATATAAGATCAATATGTATAGAAAATAAAATGCCTTACGATAAAGTGTTCCGTATAGATATGCCATGTAAACGCCGAGAAGCTGCACGATCGGCTCATGCGCAAAGAGTACAAAAGGGCGGCTGAGTGATTTGGCCATGATGGCCTGCCAACTATATACGCATCGTCCTCAGATAATATCTTATAGGGATTATAAAAGGACTCACGAACGATCTTGACCTTCGAAAACGGTACGGATTTCTCTGTACGGAGCTTTTTCGGCATCCATCGATCTGCGAATCTGCTCCGCCTTCCTTTCCAATAAGACGGGCGCGTAAGCTGGACAATTCGTAAGTATCAGCGGATCACGACCAGTCAATTCCTTACTCTCTTGAAGTGCAAACATTCCAATGATTTGAATGACTGCATCCACAATGCACGTAGACCAGAACTGTCAGAGAAATGAGAACAGTTCTCTATTGGCAGAAGCATTGCATACCACCCATCTCCAGGTCGAGTATTGAGCTACCCTGAGGAAATTTAGATGGTGTCATTGAACTTAAATAGCCACAAACCAGGCACCCGTGATAGGTCCCACGACAGGGCCCATTAGTGGAGCTAAGGAGTAAATGGCGACAGCTCTTCCTCGTTCATCTGGCTGCCAGCAATCCCCAAGAAATCCACCGCCAATCTGAAGAGGGAAGCCATTCAGAAGAGATACTTCCGACTTGAGGAAACTTCAACTTTACCGACAAAGGAGCGCTGCCTCCGAGGCCAGCAAGAAATCGGAAAACAAGAAGCTGGGATTCTGACTGTGCGAAACCACAGACGAGATTCCATACTATCATGTCAAAAATGAGAGTGAGATTATGGGTTGGCTTGTAAATGTCACACACCAAGATACCATAGATTTGCCAATTGCAAAACGCGTGACCGTCCGTAAATCTCACTCAATGGACCCAGAAATAACGGCCCCATGGCTATTATTGGTTAGTGGGGTGTCTAGCATCCGCCAAATTGGCTTACCGTATGCAAGCACGAAGATCGATGTTGTGAGTGCAAGCATAACATCATTGTCGATCCCGAAGGTAGAAGCCACTTGGCCAGTAGCAGGTGCAATCATAGAGGACGAAACTGGACTGATAAAAGTAAATGATGATATAATGATTGTAGCAGCCCATTTGCGTCTATAGCTCCAACTGTACAAGAACTATAAGCCCAACAGCCATGCTACTCTGCTAACGCAACGCACTTTTTAGGATTTTGAGGGTCATCTGGGCCGTCCCAGTCAACGATCAAAACATCTGCATTGTTTGTTGTCGCAAGCAGCTCGCCATCGCCAGTGTTATACGACTTCTGAGAATGTCTTTGTTCTGGAATATGATGGACTGATTTTGGCGCGTGATCACCTTGTAAGGTTGGTGCGGGAGACACCGCGCCTAGTGTCCCTTCCACATCACTCACGGACGCAGACATTTGGTTTGTGGTGGACATTCGCATCTGCGATTGACACCCACATAGTCCTTTCCTACTTATAAGTCGTCTGACAACCGGTTACTGTCACCATTACAAAGGCGACCAGAATTGAGTAAACAGGCCTATGTCATTACTGTGGTGCTTACCTCGAAACAACTTTAGAGTCCTGAGACCCTGTGCTTGACACATTTTAGTTTACTGTAATTTGGTCACCGGCCGCACCGTCGGCCGATAGTCATGTACATAAACTCAATAAGGCGACAAGAGTGACAGAAAGCGATAAGGGCTAAACTTTACAACAAACCGACAAGATGAGTCTCGGCTTCCCAATCTTTGACCCCTCGAATGGTTCCACGTGATAGTGAGCAGTTGCGGGACCTAGAAGGCTAAAAAGGGTACTTACTGGTCCCGAGTTTACATATAGCCGGTAATGTTTATTTTTTATTTGTCAGCTTGACAAAAAAAACGACAGACCTTGTTCAAACAAATAATATTGCACGTCCTCCTCTACATGACCGAGATTCATGGACGTGGTAGTCGACCACTTGAAGAAAGAAGAAGGGTACACGGTCGCATGTGAGCACACCCGTGACACGCAGTACTATAACGGAGCGGTGAAACTCACGGAACTTGCTCGTCGCTCGATTGCACCTGATAATTCTCCGATTTCACAGCACACTCGTCATGAACTAAGTCACAACTCACACCATTATCCTCTCCGGAATGCGGAGAATAGGGAATTAGTCCATTCCCGTAGGAAGAAGCGATGCCGGAACTATTTTGGTGTTGAAAAGTACACAACGGGGCCACAGAACCGTTCCGTATGGGAGAGCATGTGTGCGATTGGAGCGCCCATTGTCACACTGTCAGGAGGCCGAACTTAGGGGACACATGTATCACAATCAACTGTCTACCTATTGCCGTGTGGTCGCTGGATGTCACGGAGGAGCGAGCGAACTTGAAGCAAAGGTCAAATCCTTCCTCTTCATTAACATTGCTGCTTGAGATTATACGGATAGCCATTGAGCTCGTAGCCACAGTGGAAGACACCGATAAGGGATAATTTCTACGTAGCAGCCGTAGATATCGGTATAATGCGAATTAGTTTGAATGTGGAATGCGACGAGAAAGAAACTACTTTAGTACTTACATAACGGGACGCCCCATGCAACCCCATTAATACTGGACATAGCCGAATTCCTGAGTGGTTGGTCATCACAGGTGTCAGTTTACTGTCTTGATGGTCACCAACGACATTACAACATTACAGAGGAACGAGCATACCGAAGGCAGTTATGATACACCGAGGAGTAGGAGGCGAGCAGAACAGGACCAGCTTTTACTACCGGTGATGCCACTTTATGCTCGGATCATCAGACAGTGGGCCCGTAAGGCGGGCTCGGCGTTATGAAGATTCCTGTGTTCTTTGAGTCGTACACCTAATCTTACGGAGCTTGGTTGCGTTTGGCGTCCAATCCTGGGTTCCGCTTTGTAACAAGCATCACATCCTGACACTAGACTCGTAACCAGTCTGACTATGCGTCAATTATTGACGTAGTCATGTCCAAAAATTTCACTGGTTCAAACGTTCACCGGCTCACCGAGTCCCAACCCTGACTCGGACTCGGACGGATAGCGATGTGGCTCGTGCATGGTACGTAAACCACAGTCGGTTTCCCCTTTTCCTCTACCTACGCTTGGCCCTCAGGAACTCGTGACGAACATGTCAATCATCGCCAATGCCACTTGTCAGATTTTACTTTGTGCCTGAGCTAGCGCTTTCCCAGTGGCTTATGTGTTACCTTCTTTCCTGTCTGGATTAGCTGGTTTGCGACACCACGCATTCTCCTTGGACGAGTCGAACTTTTACCTTGTCACGCCCCAGAGCTCCTGCCAAACATGTTCACGGGTTATAATTCACAATGTCGCGTGTAGACAAGGACCATTCAGGCCTCAGGGCGACTGATACAGTAGGGGGGGTGTATATCGATTGTGATAAAATTCCATGCTACGATAGCACGGTATAGAAGATGAAATCAACGATATCATCCTAGAGCTTCTACTTTTGTCGTGCCGCAGTCGTCGTATCATTATAGTAATACCAAGAAACAGAACTTAAAGTTCCGAACGCACGATTCAGTAAGTGTCACCCGGAAATGATTTCTTCAGGGTCGAGACAAGTTAGTTCTGATGCGCCCTTCTTTTCCCAGTGAAACGTGCACATGCAGAACAAGGGTATCCTCGCTATCAATATCCCGCAAGCCGCCGTAGCCTAATGGTACGACTTACCCATGTCACATTATCGACGCTTCACTCATGAGTACTAGTAGTGACACTGTATGAGTCTCCACATTGGAAGAATTTCAAACTAAAATTTACTTGCAGGATCGAGGCGCTAGGGTTTGATTTCCTATGAGATACTCAGGGGCACATGCCATTCTGCAGTACTGGTGGATATTTATGCCAGAGTATTCAGCATCCTCATACATTAGCAGACCTATAACATAACAACCGTATGTCTCTTCGTTCGCTGTTGGAGCTTGGGCTCTCGAAAGCTTCAACCATATATTCCATGCCTGTTCGGCAAACTCCCGTGACCAAACAGAGCACGCGAGGAGTGCTCTCTCCACTGCTTCGCCCAAAGGTTCTGCTGACGCGGACGGAAGAAGGTTTGGTGAGCTGGGACCAGAAAGCGAGTCGCAACAAGGATGCTCGAAGCGCAATCACCCAGAAAGATGATCAAGCAAAATTTGAAAGACTTTCTGACGTCAAAGTTTGCTTCGTTCGCTCAAGGGCAGGCCTGGAGGATTTTGGGAAAAGTCTTCAAGAACCAGGCATGCTCGAGAACAAATAGCGTCTAGAAGGTCCTGTAGGTCTGCTTTTGGCCAGGCGTCGTTTGCCTGTACAATCAGTGAGTCTCTCCCATAACCAAGTATGAAATGTTGCGCACTTGAATCTGAACATGTAAACTGCCCTTCATGGTCCATATGTGGATTATTCTGCCAATTTGTTCAGACACACCCAATGAACAGACTTGAAAAACTTCTTACGGAGTTAAAGACGTTAGTCTGACTGAAAACAACACAGACTCCAGCTCAATGACCGGCTCAGCGGTATGCCTCCCTTTCCATGATAACGGAAGTCGCCGCTCCATAGGGCCAACGTTGTTGATAGAACTCTCGAAGTTTGGTCTTTCTGACAGAGCATCTGGTTGATATGCCCTTGCAGCCTGGACGTGCGGCATACAGGGATGCGTAGCAAACCTAGCGTATTTTTGCTCTATGGCTTGGGTAAGTTGCAGGAGCTGCCTTCTGGGCGATACTATGGGCGATACTTCAGCCATCGAAATCTGGATCGGTATATGCGAGCGGGAAGAGATGAAATGCGTTTTCGTATCGTAGGGCAGTTTCAGGTGCGGAATCAGCGAGATACTGAAATTTCGTCAGTAGATTTACATCTCTCTGTGTTGTGGGTACTCACGCAGAGGAGTTGCCTGGAAAGTGGTAGGCATCCCACACGGATGGTGGAAGTTGGTTGCGGGCGAGCAGCACCATGCAATATGCAGCTTCAAACAGATGAGACATCGAGCAACCGGTGATCCGTGTTTTGTTGACTAGCCTACGCGTTAATGTCGGATCGAGAACTCGCTCCAGTCTACATGTCTTTCCGACGGCACTTTGTGACATTCGAAACGGACGCACAGTCAAAGGTATCTACATTAACTGGTCGGAATGGGAGTAGGAGATAAGCATGTCAAAAACATACCGTGTGGACCGCTTCGGAGTCTGACAATTGCTTCAGGAGCTCGATACCTGCGATATCCCAATCTTCACGAGGACCACCTGTGGCACCAACAGGACCAAGGGGCAGGTTGTGCCATTCTGTCCCCCACAGTAAGTTCTCAGCAGGTTCGATGACATCATTCGTCATCCATTGGAGCATGAGTGCAAAGGCATTGAGCGTCGGGCCACCGTCCATGATGGCATGCGGACCATGAAAATAGAGGCCGTGTTTGTTATTGTTGCCCAAGAGAAGATAGCAACGAAACCAGATGGGACTTGCGTTCTGGGGCTGGTAAGGGAGTCGACGTTGACTAGTTGCTTCGACGAAAGCATCAACGTTCGGATCGTGTTGCACGATGCAAAAGGCATCGTTTGTCCAGCGCGTGAGCTCCGATAGACCTTGTACAGGCGCATATACCCATGATCTCGGAATGGGACCGGAAACGTCACCCACTATATTGGTTGCAATGATTGGACACGAAAAGCTACGTATGTGTTCCCTGTGAGGATACGCCATGCACAGGATGAGGCAAAAACTATTACCGAAGCCTAGCGAAGGCATTGCGAGCGCGTTGTTTCACCTCGTCCGCAGCATATAGGCTCCGAAATGTGAAGCCGACACATGCGTCGGTCATACTGAAGAAAGAGTGAGCATATGTTGGCAATAAATGACTTTGATTGGGCTACCCATCAAGTAGAACGCTAGTTCGGTCATCAAATAGCTCAGATCCTAGCAACGGCCTTTGCACAAGAAAGTCAGAATAAGGGGATATGGTATTTCAAACGGCAAATACCTGGTGTAGAGCGGGGTTTTGCGACCAGATATGCGCATCCATGTCGGTTCTGGATAATGAGGGGCGTTCATTGCGGCGATGGAACCTTGAGTGTGCGTTGACGCTTGGCTTTAAATAAAGCCGCCCATTTGCATAGCGCAGCACTGAAACCTTCATAATTTAATATTTCCAAGAGCTGTGGCGCTGATCGGAATGCAAGATATGATCCAGTTACCACGCGTAATTGAACGTGAACGGTATGTATTTGATCAACGTTCAGCAACAAAGATCATGACAAGCCCAGGGGTGCACTTGCAAGGAACGAAACGTTGAATAACGACCAGTCGCAGTGACGAACGGCATCGCCAGCATGCTTGGCATTTCTCGGCTCATATCAGGCCTGTGCGGGCTAGCCTGCTATAGATTTGCTATTGATAGTGTCTCAGTTTCGAATGACCTGCCTAGATGTCAATAGACAATATTCAGAAGATCGATATCTTCAATATTGATACAATTCGGCCCGTCGTATCCCTTATATCCAAAGGACGCATGGCTTGGTGCGAGACCCGGAACCTCGAGGCTTTCAGTCAACTCGAAGCGGATCATCATGGAACCGAGACAAAGCCATCAAGTACAAACAATAGCCAAACAATCCTTAGCTACCGCGACCATGTCCGAGTTCGCAGACAAAGCCGAGTTTATAAAATGTATGAATTCAAAATACTCTTTCAACCAAAATCTTCACTAACCCACCTGTCCAACTGGCCAGCAAAACTCCAAGAACGCGAAGAGTTCGTTCGTGAGTCTTGGGTGAAAGCCATGGAAGCCCGACTTGTACGCGACGAGCTCGTGAAATGTCATCGGCTTGAGGGTGTTAACCACCTGGAGAACTGCAGATGGCTCTCGGACAAATATATTTCAATGCTCAAAGAAAACAAGGTATGTGTTATGCACACGTTCTCACTGATACCACTGAGCGGACGTTGGTAATAGGTCAAGGGCTACAAAAAGATTGATTTCTAGATTGTCGTAGTGCTTCTTAGAATGACCACTCGAATTACACAGCGGCATTAATCGATGTTTAAGTGGGTGTCCGCGGTGTTGCACTGGTAACCATTCCGCGCCCGATAACGCATCGCTACTCAGGAAACACGGAAGACTGAGAATGGTCAAATTGTGAGGGAGAGGAAGAATTATATTCCCACAAAGTCTCTCGCGGCTCTGATCTGCCTCTTCTAGCAATGCCCAGACTCTCAGCATGCAAAGCAGATTCAAGATGCAGACGAGTAATTGACGACCGATGTCGAGGAAGGGCCCAGAACATGATACTTCCACCGATGTTAACATCCGGGACACTTCCATATCACATATGCTGCACGTGAATCATCACCTGTATAAGTTATCCGATAGGATGCAAAGATGGTCAAGTAGTTGACAATTATTTTGCTCTGCCCATCATTACTTCTTTCCCTTCCTCGTCCTCTTCCCCTCTGTGCCGTTTGCCTCACTGCTCGATTCCTCGCTGACCGCAACGCTGTCGGGCTTTGTCTTCTTTCCCTTTGTCTTCTTGAGGTGGTGCTCAGGAATCCACTCCTCTTGGTAGCCACTCGAACCACTCGCGGTCACTGGGCCAATAGGTGCGCTGACCTGGGTTGGACGTTTGCGTTTCGGCTTCTGCGAAGGAACATATGCATTGTATGCTGTATATGTCACACCCGCGAATGCGGCGAAAACTATGAGGTAGGTGGAAAAGCTGTTGACGAACGCAAGGTTAGAGAGCACCAAACGAGGTGACTTGAAACAATTGCTCGTACAGTTTGAGATCTAGCCAGGATGGTTCAGGCTCAACAATCGTCACCACTGAGTCGTAAGCTGTCACACGGTATTTGTCGTCCTGAAAGATGCGTTTATAAGTATGACAGTAGTGAGTTTCAAGCACTTACATCAACGGTGTGCTCTAGCCAGATGTTGAGTCTCAAGTCTCCCGGCTAGTTCATGTTGAGTCAAAGTGTAATGAAGAATAATTGGGTGGTCATACCTTGAATCTGGAACGAAACTCGTCAGCACAGATACATTTACAAAGAATTTAAGGGAACTCACTCAGAGTAGAAAGAGTAAGGTATTTGTAGTTTTGAACCCTCGAGCAGGGGGATATCATACGCCAGTGAAGACGTCTGACGACACAAATGTTAGACAACTCAGAAGTAAGCATAACACGATACCGACAAACATTTTTTATGAGAGTTCCAGTCTCGGAATGATGGAACGACCCCGCAACCGACTGTAAGGTCACATTCTTGTCAGACTTGTTCTCAACCAGAAGCAAAATCTGGTTCCGCTCTCCGTTCACCACGTCTGTTATGCTATGTGTCAAACTTTGCGAACTAGAGTGAGAAGCAGTACCAGCACGTACGGCCAAATGGGTTGCTCTCGGGGAAAGTGGTTTCAATGACTATCTCAGGATCATCCAGAGCTATACAACGAATATGCTTTCATTATTCGGTGGAAAAGTGAACAAACTCACAAGCAGAAACTCCCAGTGCCATCAACACGGTGGCAAGGCTCAGACTACGCGCAATGTAAATTGAGGGGCGCATATTAGATGAAGCAAAGTAAACGAAAGCAAGATGCACAAAATGTAAATGGTGGAACGGTCTAGTCAGTTTCGAAGAAGACGTTGAACACGTTACGTCTCCTAGACTCTAGGGCAGGTTTCTCACGTTCACATGCATGCAGAAACCATGATCTTGCTCAGCCACTGGGTAAACATGCATCACCGGAGGCAAGACGAACGTGCAGCATCATTGCATGGCAACTATTAGTACTCGGCACTGATATGTAGCCTGAGATCTGTAGCAGGTTACTGTCACGGATTTAAGGTTTTGGAACGGTCAATGTTCTCCCCATCGATTCAACTGACGCAGAGCATCAAGTTCTACAAGCAATTCACTTGCCCACCAGACCATAGCTCGGGATTAAGGAGAAAATGGCTTCCATGGGGTATGTCCACCAAATCTCGTGATATGGATCTGCGCTCAACTTTTACCGCTGAACTTGCCAAACATTTAAGGACCTTGTCGAGGCCCGGCGTCCGGGAGCCGCCTTTGACTGCCGGCACGAGTACACATGTGTTCTCCTGCTCTGTGGATCCGACTGTGACATGGGCGAGTCATGGCATACGCCATGCCCATCCAGCCGTGCCTCTTACTCCCGAGATACCATCTGCCCTCCAGCTGGCGGTTAGGCCGTAGCCAGCATCTGCACATATCGACCTTCTGACATTCCTATTATATATACTAGTAAGCCGCATGTCGCCTATATCCTTGAGGAAATGGTTTGCGCCTCTTCTCGGACGGCTCTTGCATAGGCGAGGGAACGTTGGTCGGGTAAGCTGAAGAAACCAGTGTCTAGTTTGGAAACATAATCACTCCTTTATGTTCAATCTAGACACTGGTTTCTTCATCAGATATTTGAAGGACATAGCATGAAGCTGTAATTGTTGTTCCTATGACCCTGCATCGCCCTTGTCGGCGCAGTGCACACCATACCGTGTTTCCACTGCGATCAGCTCTTGTTGTGCTCGGGAGTGCATTAATATACGTAAGTATTATTTGCGGCTGCTCAATAAAAACTGGTGCAAATGCAATTTCACAGGAGAATGATGGGTCACAAGAGATGAATGAGTGGGGACCAATTCACTGGTGGTGGTGTTGAAAGTATAGGCATGCTTTCATAGGACGGAGCACGTAGGGGCTTATCAATTCGGTACAAATGCTTCCAGTCCGCTGTGAGTAGAGTGGCTCCCAGGCGGACTAAGGTACGTCATACGGTCCGACCACGTGTTTGATAGAACCGTCACGATTGGCCATGTAACCGTGTACTCTGATGAAAAGTCCACCTTGAAAGATGATGGCGGCCTGTCGACTCAACAGCGGACCGCTCCATTGGTGCATTGGGCACGGCAGGTGCTTGTGAATATACACACTCGACACGGCGACACGTAAGTTCAGCATCGTACTTGACACGTACATACTTGAGTCGCTCGTGAAAACTCGATTCAGTAGGTACAGCCAAAGTGATAGGACTGCAGCTATGCGGCTGACGTGTGACCGACCAAAATGCGCAAAAGTATTACATGGATGCCTGCTTTCAGAGACAAAAGCTTTTAGCCTTCTCAAAGCCCCTGCCAGGTAAAGGTGGCGTGTGATAACGACCTTGGTCACTGCAGTGTACATTTTGCAACCGGACGCCGGCAACTGGACGCGGCTGTAGGGCATTTCACACTTACGGAATGTTACATCCGCTCGCGAAAAACCGATACCTGTGTTAGAAGACAAGGGAACAGCCTGCCCTTGATGAATTGCGTCCTAGTCATCGCTTATAAAGTGAGTAGCATCAGGATCGAGAAACACCATAGTAACACCGCCTGCTTGAATTGTATGCGGTAGTTTGGACTCAGCAGTGTCGCATCAAAGTGATGAAATGCTCGATATCATTGTCCACTTGTGGACTACAAGTAGACGCTGACAAGAAATCCACCAACTGCTATCATTGTCATTGTAGCGTCGAAGAGACGGCATAGTTGATTGCCTCGGACCAAGCAGCGAACAAAGAGAAGTTGTAAACACGGTCTTTGTTTCTATTATCACCTTCTTGTCACAGGGGCTCTGTTTCAAGGCCTATTGAAACTAAGATACATTAGCAAGATCTCAGGTAGTCAGCCCTCGAGCCTCACTTAATAGCCGCATCAACAACAGGGCCGGAGCTCCACAAGCTCACCGCGCGGATCCAATCATCATCAGATGGTCGACCATAGCCATGGTCCCACCATCACAATGGGCAGGAGGTAGCGTGGCCATCCGCCTCCATACGACGACTTGTCACCAATCAGGGTTGATTCGAGTAAGCGACAGGACAGTGCGACTAAAGCTGACTGCGTCAGGGACGGGGAGGAGAGCCCACAGTAAAGGTCACCAACCTGCAACTACTCACGCGCAGGACCCACGCTGAAATAACTGCATCGGCACGATCGCCGCTGTAGCAATTGCCAAATCAGGGACCAGTAGCCAATGGACGGCCGACAATCATTAATCAATTGATCAATGCAAGGAATGCCTGCATCGTCGTATTCCCCGTCAAATATCCTGCTCCACAGGATTTTCTTCACGAACTCCGACCGAGCGAGGTGGAAGTAGCATGTTACATGTGTAGCAGGACGCCGCGTGCAAATGAGTAGGACATAAGATACTGCTTGACGGAAGCGGTAGAGAACAATTATTGCACTTGTTAGACACACTTGATTGGAACCTGATGGTAAAAACGAAAAGAGAGAAACCAGGGAATTAAACAGGTAGGAATGAGAGTGGGTGTGAGGCTTGTACATGACCAAGATGGATTATCATAATAACAATTCCAATGTGTGTGAGTGAGTGTTGTGAGGGTGAGATGACAGCGGCGGAGTGTATACCGGCAGGCAGGATGTTGGTCGGAGTGCGTGATCAAGTCAAGGAAGTTCTACAGCGTGGATATAGATAAAGGGCTACAACTCTTCGGGAATGTTAAAAGAAAAGTACGGATGGTGCAATGCGTCTCGAACGGTAATTCGCTGTGCTGGGTCAAAGGCAAGTAATCGCCGCACAAGATCCACAAATTGTTTGTTGATCTGGTCCGTCGGAGGTATTACGTCCTGTGAGGTGAGGAGTCGTTAGGAGAAGCCCGGCCAGTCCACAACTGGTCGTCCTACCTGAAGAGGTCGGGTAGCTCGCACGTCCTTCTTGCTCTGCCGCGAAGCCTTCGGCTTCGGCCAGTCCAGCCGTGCACCGTCCTTGAAGAACTCGGGCTTAGCCCGCGCTCCGAGACGGGCGAACCGATCAGGCATTTTACCCATGACCATCTCCATCATTGCGAGATGCTCCAGGTTGTCATGCGTCTGATACAAAGCGACACCAGTGTAGAATTCAACCAAAATGCACCCTAATGAGTAGGCGTCACACGGGTATGACCACCCTAAACCTAGAATGAAATGAAATGTAAATATGTGTCGGAGAAAAATTGAAGAGGATCCCACTTACCAAGAATAATCTCAGGCGCACGATAGTGCCGCGTGGAGACGACGGTTGAGTGATACTCTTCCTCAAAGATTGCTGATCCAAAATCTATAAGACGAATATCTGTTGAAGAGAGCATTCTTTTCGTCCGTGTTGGTGCGTTACGCTGACAAAGCAGGTAAGTTATGGAACTCTGACACATCGGTCACATCAAATCGTACCTTGCCAGGTACAGATACCACAGTCAGTCGGTAATCGTTGCGTACAAGCAAGATATTTTCCGGTTTAAGATCCGTATGAATCAAGTGAAGGTCATGCAAGACTGACGCAACATGAGAACTCTAAGACGAAACAAAGGATACGAAGCACTTACAAGCTACGCTGCCAAGCAATTGCCTGGCGAACGACTGTATATGGTTTCGCGGGAATGGCGCAAATTCATTTTCCTTCAAAAAATCGTATACACACATGCCAAGTAATTCTGACACCAGGCAAATATGGTTTCGATGGTCGAACCAATGCAACAGATGAATACATTTGCTGAAAGATACGTTTAAAACGAGTAGATAGTTCGTTGTCGATACGCACTGGACGTTTGATGGATCGCGCTCCTTCAATTTCTGGAGGACGCGAATCTCGATCTTGCTGGCATCGCGATACTTCGGGATAGCGCGGATAATCTTGATCGCTACCCGGTTCTGGTTATGGATATCAACCGCTTCTACAACCTTGCCAAAGGTTCCTTGCCCCAAGAGACGAACAGTACGATCTAGAAGAGAGAAGTTTCATCAGTTGAAAAGATATGATCGGGGTAAGAGGGTGACTCACATCGATTATAAATAATGTCATCTGGGACAATAATGTAATGGCCCTCCTTATCATCACAAGGAATGTTGCCATTGACAGTCTGTGAGTGAAACGTGAGTATGCACTGGAAGCGATTCTGTAGAACGAACGATGATTACGTACATCAGCCGTGGCAGCCCCGCTGCCGCTGGCCCACGATTTGGTCGACGCCACGGGTTGCTGCTGGTGTAGTGGAGCGGCTGTCTTCTTTGTGACGATTGGACGGGAGTCATCAGCAGGCTCCCGTCTCCTCTTCTTAGGCGCTGGCGCCACGATCGCTGCGGACGAAGTGCTCGCTGAAAGGGTCTGTGCCTCGGCAGCAGCACGGGCCCTTGTCCGTATTGGGGCGGAATACACTGGAGATTGATATGAGGTCGAAAAGACGTTTGTATGGGTTGTTGCGGGCGATATTGTAGAAGGAGGAGGAGTATCTTCAATGACTATGACTTCACGGACCCTGCCTTCTTCGTCGACCTCTTGAACTTCGCTGTAGCTCACAGTATATTGATGTGCACGCTTCCTCTTGCGAGAAGTAACTGGAGGAGTGGGCATGACTATGGAATTTGGGAGGGCTCTTGTACTATTGAGAGTGAGAGATTGTGGAAGATATTGAGGCAACATTGGAGCAAGCTGACGATGCAGAGCTGTCTGCATCGTCAAAAGTGATGCTGTAGCCGTGATGGCAATGGTAGAAGGCGAACAAGGGACGTTAAGGGAAGGATATTGAAAGCCAGCGTAGGAGCTGAACGGTGGACCACTTTGAGAGAATGTAACGCAGGATGAAATGGTAGTTGTTGTGGTTTATTTATCACGAAGTTATAAAGTTGGTTTAGCCACTCGCTGATAGCCACAAACCACGTTAAACCAGCGCACGGACAGCTGTGGTTTGTCGAACGCTTAAAACTGAGCCGGGGCCCTCTAGGGAACCTTCTGCCAGAATTCTGCTATAGGGCTTCCTGTGGCCGCCGGTATACTCAGAACCCGACGGCATTCTGCGATATCATTCGAGGCCATGAGCTAGCTCAGAATCCAACATGGAACTATTTCGGAGTCCTATCGTGGCCTGTTGTGCAGGGCCTGATATATATATCTTGTTTCACCAACCAAACCCCTCAAGCTGTGTCATTATCATATGTATGGGCAAATTTATATCCCATTTCTTGTTTTTAGGTCCACGTTTGTCCCGCTTATGATCACTACCTTTACCAATTTCCCTTCTGTTGCTACCGACCGACCGTATCATGGGCCATCAGCCTAGAGCCGCTCCGATGACGTTCACGGCATGACTGCTGCTCCAAGCCTTTCTCCCCGCGAGTGCTCCGTCTGAGCCTCGATCGAGTGACTGACAACGGTGAGTACTACATTTCATTCCATCACCATCAGATGGGCGTTGCACGGGTGAAGGGGTGCCGATTGGCATATGAAGGATCCGAAATAACTAGCATGTCATCGTGGCATTACACAATGAATCCAAGCAGT
This sequence comes from Suillus plorans, assembly GCF_016647745.1. Classification (NCBI taxonomy): domain Eukaryota; kingdom Fungi; phylum Basidiomycota; class Agaricomycetes; order Boletales; family Suillaceae; genus Suillus; species Suillus plorans. The sequence continues at coordinate 73,067 of NW_024537489.1, forward strand.
GTGATCATGGGCTTTGCAATCAAGGAACCTTATTCGAGACGCCAGCGACCTTACACGGTAAAGGAAATACTAGATTTGGATCATGTTCATAAATATTTATCATAAACTATACCAAAAATGGCCATGAAATGGGCTTAGATTTACCCATTTTACTAAGAAACGTGACCATAATTTATTGACTACTCGTCACGCGCATGTGTCACAGAAGGCCGTCGCTCGCTGTGGACGACGTCGACTGCGAGTCAATCCCCCTTTGTTACCCCTCAGCTCATCGTTGCTTTCGGCGACGCAAATGCAATTATGCGGAGTCTTCCGTTTCCAGTAGCTGCCACATTCGACCATGAAGTACCAAGTGAACATGGAACACCGTTCAGCCCTGCTAGTGATATTCCTATTGATCCTGCACTCGCCGGGCCACTACCCATCGACCCAGCTATCATGGGCAACGAAGCCGTTCAGTTAAATGTTTCGCAGCAGGTAAGTTATGCTTGATGATTGAATATGTCATACCGCGCAGGCGCCAAACGCGTCGCGTGTTGTAATTAGAACTCTTTGCAAGACGGCTCATATACTTGCAATTAGGGTCCACCCGTGCACATTCCAGAGGATTTTATTCCACCTCACCCTCGACACTACTCTCAGGAGCCTTCACAATATGACCAAGGTCCCCGTGGCGATCCATTTGCGCCCCAACCTGTGCCTTATCTACATATTCAAGAAGAAGTCGTTCCGCCACCCATCAAGCCACCAAAGAGAAAGCGAAAACCCCGGCGAGAACCCGAGTGCGGGTTTTGTCAGGGGGATGACAAGAGGAACAAGGAGGCTGAACCCGAGGTCATGGTCACTTGTGTAGAATGCGGTCGCAGTGGTATGTGTAGTCACCCACAAAATTGAAATTTTGACAAAACTTACAACTAGGTCATCCGAGCTGCTTGCAACTTGGCGCTATAGCAGACACTATTCGTTCATATCCTTGGAAGTGCACCGAATGTAAAACTTGCGAAATTTGTCAAGAAAAAGGCGATGATGTGAGTAAGCCCCCTTAACTGTTAGAAATTGCTCATGTTCATAACAACACAGGAGAGAATACTACTGTGCGACTTTTGTGATCGAGGTGTGTTCTATACGTCATCTGTATCTTGGACAATGACTAAGTTACCAAATCAATCAGGGTGGCATATGGATTGTATGCAGCCTCCCCTGGAAGAAACGCCTCCCGGAACATGGCACTGCCCAATGTGCCACCAATCTCTCTTTCCTTTAGAATCCGACGTTGCATCCACCACAAATTCCGATCCCCAAGATAGAGACGAGGCAACTGCCGAGCCTGAAGTGGATGTTGAAGTTGACGATGGTGATGACGATTCGTCTGAAGACTCTTCGGACTCTGAATCTGCATCCGATGATACCAATACTGTGCAAGCACCGACACCACGCCAGCGACCCAGCCAGCGAATAAAGAAGCCGCCAAAGCGTAGAATTGAACAGCCAACCCCACGGCCTCTCAAACGCATCCGCCTGCGCTCGCCTGCGGCACACCCGCTCGTCGTACGTCTGCGAATCCCTCCAAAGGGTAAGGGCAAAGAGCGAGAAGAAGACCCCGACAGAAATATCTTCGAGGACTTCCTCAACCCTGCTGATAGGGACATGTCAAAAACAGGGATCACAGACTTTGACAGAGCACGATTTGATAAAAGTTGTCTGGCGGCTGAGGTTTTCTCTTGTCCTCTCGTGCTCATGAACAATGAGCTAACTCCTTTACACAGGAAAAACTTGCACCACCTCAATCAGCACCATCAATTGACACACCTGATCCTCCAATAGCTGGTCCTTCGTCTCGTCCCCTACGGTCTCACGCTCTCCAACACATAACAATACCTTCCTCAATACCAGCTCGCTCGCCAGTACCTTCCACACCTGGTGCGATTCCGCACACACCTTCCACCATCCCTGCTACCCCGTCGGGTTTCCCAACGCCTCCCTCCACGTTACGCATCCGGATCATCCGCTTCGGGAAGTATGATATCCACCCGTGGTACGATGCCCCCTTTCCGGAAGAGTTCTCAAATATCCCGGATGGACGACTGTGGTTCTGTGAATTTTGCCTCAAATATATGAGAAGTGGCTTTGCTTTTGGTAGACATAGCGTGAGTTAGGCCCATCACATGGGGGTATATGTGAGTACTGACTACTTCGCAGATGAAATGCAAAACACGACATCCACCAGGCGACGAGATTTATCGCGATGGTGCCATGTCTATTTTCGAAGTAGACGGACGCAAGAACAAGATATACTGCCAGAATCTTTGCTTGTTGTCGAAGATGTTCCTAGATCACAAGTCACTCTTCTATGACGTCGAACCATTTTTGTTCTACGTTATTACAGAAACTGACGATATGGGCGCACGTTTTGTTGGGTACTTCAGTAAAGAGAAGTGTTCTCCGAAGGACTACAACGTCAGTTGTATCATGGCGTTGCCTGTGAGGCAGAGACAAGGATGGGGGAATTTCTTGATCGATTTCAGTGAGCACTCGTAACATAAGGTCACATCGATACAAGTTGACATTTGACTTTAGGTTATCTTCTCTCCAAGAAGGAACAACGCGCGGGATCACCCGAGAAGCCACTCTCAGGGCTTGGTCAACTGGGGTACAAGAACTATTGGACCCTCGCACTCATGCGATACCTTCATACATCACCGGAAAACCCAACCCTTGAAGGTATGTTTCTAAGCTTCCTCAAATATCGAGCGCGTTGACATTCATCATCGACAGCTATCAGCAAGGGCACATCTATGACCATCGAAGATATTTATAATACCCTTCACGACCAGGGAATGATCTCTGTGCAATCTGTTACACCGCCTATGAGACCTACACCAGGGCAAGCTATCAAGTTCCCACGAGGGCGCAAGAACGGCATTGCGCGGCGTCACCTTCAGCGGCAGAGCACGCTAAACAAGGAGGAGGAGGCCGGAAGTAAGGCCAACACACCCTTTGTCCCCCCTACGCGGTATCAGATTACCTGGGATCCTGAGAAGGTGCAACACTACCTTGGGGCGTGGGAGAAGAAGGGATACATGAAGCTGAAACCGGAACGGTTGAAATGGACGCCGTTTGTGCTGGCACGGACAAAAGCTGGCGGGGAAGTTTTGCAAGCGGAGCTGGGTGCCGGCATGGGTGCTCTAAACGGCGTTGCGGAAACACCAATCCCAGTCACTGATCAGGTGGACAATCAGACGCCGGCCCCTGGTTCTGCCGAACCCTCCGTCAGCGTATCTGAGGCAGCGCCTACAGACACTCATCATGTCGTAGACACTCCTGCAGCGCGTCTGTTTGATGACCTCATAACCGAAAACCCTGAAACTCCTGTGACAAAGAAGCAATTGCGGAGTCGCGTTAAAGGAGGCGAAGTGCCTCGGTCCGTCTTCTCGCGAACGCAGTCGAGTCGTAACACGATCACGCGCACTGCCCTCCAACGACACACACGTTCTGTATCGGCTCGCCCTATTACTGGCATCGACGGTGCGGTCAACAATGCTGCCCCTCAAACTGATGAGCTGGCAGAACAATCGAGTCCTGATATTCCTGCCAAACGGCGACGAGGACGGGCACGGATAAAGCCACCGGATGATGCGTTATCAGCGGTATCTGAGTCTGGGAGGATGACTGTTTCACCGTCACCATCAAGACCCCTGACTCGAGTCAAACGCAGGAGGATAGAATCGCCTGTGTCAGAAACCCCTTCAGAGCGTGTGGAAGGCCGTGCTGAGCTGCCTGATGGTCCTACTCACTCCAACGGTCACATTAACCCCGTCAGTGAGGTCGGTCAGGAGGAAGATGTCTCTCATCATTCATCCGGATCATCTGGTTCTGTCAATAATGGCGCTCAATCTCCTCGAGTGGAGACGACCTCGTCTATGTCAGAACTAGATACACGATCCTCACTTGCTCAGTCGCAACCACCGGATCCCGAGATTAAGTCGGAGGAAGCGGATACGCCTCTCACCGGCATAACCAGTCGACACAGCGTACCAAGCGACGACACCTTGTTCGTTGTGGAGACTGCAAACGGGGTAGGGAGCAAGGACTCTGGGGGCTCTGATATTATCGGAGCCGTGCACTCACCCACTTCTCAAACTACCTGGAGGGAAAGTGCTGGTCAAGACTCAGTGCCCATTTGTTCCGCTCCAACATTATCCAACGATCTCGATCAATATTCTGATCTGGACGCGGAGGGAGAGCCGGACGACGAGGTTGAATGAAAAGTTATCTAAATTCTGGTCACTACTGCTACTATATCATGATCTCTAGTACTTCGTATTGCTACATACATTGTCTGTACCTTACTTACTTTTGTCGGAATCAATCGGAAGAATGTGAACTAGAACTGCTTGACACGACCTAACCTGGTCCACCCAGGCGAACTGGTACATGGTGATTTGTTGTGTGACCGGGTTTGTTTGGCGGCGACTTTAGAACCAAACAGCCCGCCTTTTCTCAAGCCGAGCCACAACACACGTACGAGCGGTTCACGCTGGTTCATTGTGGTTCACAGCCTGGCCTATGGAATATGGAAACCAACAAGTGAGTGCTAATCTCGTAATGTCCAGACTCCACACCCCCTTCCGCTTGCGGTCACCGATGTGCGAGATGTCAATAACAATGCTTGTACCTGCAGTAGCGACCCAAGCATGGCTTTTGGCCATCTTCAACGAGACCCAAACCTGCAGACTAATGTCAGCAATGTCTCGGTACGCTGTATATTGCTTCGAAGAAGCCTTAAGCCACTGATATCATATCGACTTCAATGAATGATATGTAGAGTTTGAATCAAGCGCTGGGCTCGCATCTTAACCCTACCATCAACGGGCGTCCCCAATTCCATGACGGCGGAGCATATAGGCTTTCTGATTCACCGCCGACAATTTTGGATCAAGCTTCACGATCTACCCAACCGATAGGTGGTCCTTCTCATTCTTCACCCATTCACGAGTTTTCGGTACTCCCAACCAACGAAACTCAAACTACCAGTGGGCCCAAACGTAAGCAGACTGACGGCTTGGCTCCCAGTGGTAGTTCACAATCAGGCAAAAGACGGAGAGAAGGGGAGGACATAAATGACCCCTTTGACACCGATGGTGCGCACGGTTCTAAACACTGGACTGACGACGAGAAGACAAAATTGTTTAACTGGCTCATGGGTGTTGGGGAAGATAACCACTGGAGTGCACTTCGGGCTACAAAGAACTCGTGTCTTCGCGAGGTGTGTATTCACTTGAGATGGTGCACTAATGTGTGACTTACTCGGCGATAGTGTGCCATTGAGGTATTTGGTGGCAAGAAGACTTATCAGGCGCTAAAAGGATGTTATGAACGAAATTTCAATTTATTTAAACAGATCTATGCATTCGAAAGTTTTCACGCGCAACTGGGGAATGGTCCTGTCAGCTTGACGAATGAAGCAGACAGGTTGCGAGAATATGAACGGCGATTACAAATTGCTCGCAAAGGCGGTTGCGACGTTGGCAATGTGGGTGTCAAGACGATTGACCATTGGCATAGGTCAGGCTGGTATACTTTGTTCCACAGAAGGTGAGTCGCCTTTCTCTTGATTGCAGGATGCTCTAAGATAGCCTGACTAGATGGAATGGTGATCCCGCCACTACTAGTACACGACCCGCAAACCGCCAAAATAACGTCCCAGGGGCGACCAATTCCCACGGCGGCGAAGATGACGATGACGATTCATTAGAAGCAACGGAACCAATTCCAATTCTTCAACCTCAAATTCAACCTCAGAGCACACTATCTCAACCTCAAGTTCAACAAGTTCATTCACAAGCGCGCCCTCCTACCTTCGTTTTCACATCACAACCCTCCATTGCAAATAAGACTAATACCAACGAGCTTCCGATACAGGAAGCAGGACCATCAAATACCCCAAGTCGAGCCGTCTTCCCAAACGTACCGTCGCCAAGCAGTGATACGTCTGTTATCAATTTTACTTTACCACAAAACATGATGGCTGCATGCTTGCAGCTTTTGCAAGCGCAGGTTCAGCACAGCAAACTCAAGCTAGAGTATCTTAGGAGACGGGAGGAAAGGGAAGAAAGAGACAGTACTGCTCGCAAAGATGCCGAGCGTGCAAGACTGGAAAGAGAAGCCGCCGAGTGGGAGCACACAAAAGAGACAGCTAATGTCAAGCACAGAGCCCAACTTGCAACAGATGTATTGGCGAATCCGGTGGTAGACGGATCTGTGCGCCAGGCTGCGGCCGATTATCTTAAAAGACTATTTGCTTCGGACTGATTCGGACGTATGGACAACAAGTACTATATAATACTGGATTGTGAAGTGGTTCGCCACCATATCACAGACCATTGATTGTGGGTCATTTCTTGTCAGTAAGTAGTTTATCGTTTTATCGAATTCATATTTACATGGTTGTGTTGTAGCTGAGTGTTGTTTCATCATGAAGCCAGCTACATAATTTTGATCCAATATAAAGGTGTGTCTAAGGAATTGTTCGCTGGCAAATATTGTTAGCATTACGACTAGCAGATGCTCAACCATATCCGATAGCAAGATCTAGGCAGTATCCGGCTAGTATGCATACTCTGACGCATGTACCGGTGAAGCTATGTTCCCTCAATGATCACTGGGTGAGTGGATCTCTGACTACAAGCAAGAAAACTCCCACAAGCGCTCGGCCATCGAACCTTCAGAGACGATCAGCAAAGAGAACTTGATCAAACATCTAGATGACGACTGGTGGGTTCCGGATCCGGTCCATTCTTGTCGGATTTTGCGCCATGTACAGAACCTTTTCCATCAGTCAGTGCTATGCTGGCGGAAAACATCTTCTCTAAGAAGTACAGAGGATGAGACGCATCCACTCAACCGGTGATGTTAGCCACGATCCACCTGTCGAAATCAAACGTAAGACGGAGGATGCCGCTATCGGATGGAGCACAGACAGGCTGAACAACGGATTTTTGATAGCGTCAATGCGATCATCCGCGAGAACGAATGCTGATTTCAAGGAACGCACCTCATCACCATTGAACGGGTCTAACATGTATTCAATTGAACTACCTTTTTTACAGCTTACAATTTCGAAACAGCTGTGTCCTACTCAAACGGCCGAACGTTGTCCTGCTTGTCCCCGCATTACAAGAAGCTGTCGATTGATAATGTCCTCAGCAAGCCAAGCTGTACTATCATAATTATTACCCGCGACAGTCAGTTTGTTCTCAGGTCTCAGAAGTTAGATGGGTCATCATGCCCATGATATGGGTGCATAGGCAAGTCGTTACCTGCCGGGATGTGACACTGACTCTGTTTTGTTCTCTGGAGTTAGATGTCATGTGCCACGGACTTGTATGGACCTGTGAAACCCTGCGTTGCTGTCGAATACGTATCAACATAGCTTAATATATGATGCCACATTGGCCGCGTGCGTCCCGCTGGAATCCCTTGATCAACAAGTTTCAACTTGGGCCCTCCATTATCTGAGCCATTATGCCCCAGCGCTTCCCACTGTGACGTATCTCCGTATCTACCCAATAAACAGTATAGCCGTCGCTTCCCACAGCCGTTGGAATACAAATGTACTAAAGGGATAGATTTTGGCCTTTCATAACTGTCAACTCAATCTGTGATCATGATATCTGGTGTAGCTATCTGCTTAGTTGCATTTATTGCCTACATAGTTTGGCGTAACACACAGCGGTATACTTTGAAAGACATCCGTGGGCCTGCTTCGCACTCATTCTGGCTAGGTGACACTCAATCTTCTTTTCAAACTGTGGACATGCCTCATATACATCTACAGGAAGCGATAAAGTACTTCGAAGGGCTAAACAGGTGGGGGACCTGGAATTTCAATGGGCTCGCCAATACGGTCCAACTTGGATGGTTAAAGGATGTTTAGGGGTAATGTCACTAACTGTGTGTTCGGGATTTCCCTTTTGCACACCTCTTGCTAGTCGATGCATCTTATTGAATGGCAGGTCTAATAATTAAACATGTATTCAGTTCAACTACCCTTTTTACAGCTTACAGTTTCGAAACAGCTGGTCCTACTCAAACGGCTGAACGTTGTCCTGCTTGTCCGACTCCCCACATTACAAATAGCCGTCAATTGATAATGTCCTTCAGATTCTTTGTCGCGGGCCCTCAGCAAGCCAAGCTGTACTATCATAATTATCACCCGCGACAGTCAGTTTGTTCTCAGGTCTCAGAAGTTAGATGGGGTCGTCATGCCCATCATTTGGGTGCATAGGCAAGTCGTTATCTGCTGGGATGTGACACTGACTCCGTTTGTTCTCAGGAGTTACATATCGTGTGGGACTCGTAGGGACCTGTAAAACCCTGCGTTCCTGTCGAGTACGTATTAACATGGCTTAATATACTAGGCCGCATGGGCCGCGTGCGTCCCGCCGGAATCTCTACGGAGGAGATCTACGATCAACAAGTTTCAACTTGGGCCCTCGATTATCTGAGCTACAATTCCCCAGCACTTCCCACTGCGTATCTCCATGTGTACCAATGAACAGTATAGCCGTCGGGAAATCACCTTCCCACAGCCGTTGGAGCACAAATGTACTAAAGGGATAGATTTTGGCCTTTCTTAACTGTCAACTCAATCTTTGATCATGATATCTGGTGTAGCTATCTGCTTAGTTGCATTGATTGCCTACATAGCTTGGCGTAACACACAGCGGTATACTTTGAAAGACATCCGTGGGCCTGCTTCGCACTCATTCTGGCTAGGTGACATTCAATCTTCTTTTCAAACCGTGGACATGCCTCATATACATCTGCAGGAAGCGAGAAAGTACATCGAAACGCTAAACAGGTGGGGGACCTGGAATTTCAATGGGCTCGCCAATACGGTCCAACTTGGATGGTTAAAGGATGTTTAGGGGTAATGTCACCAAGTCTTCCGACATTCCACCACTCACGAGTTGCATTAGGAGGAAGTTCTCTGGACCGCTGACCCCCGTGCTCTGCAATATGTCTTTCATACGTCTGGTTATAGGTTTTCAAAGAGAACCGTCGTCACTGAAACGACGCGCCTCTTCACGGGGGAGAGTATTTTGACTGCAGACGGTGCGTTTTTTTACCTTTACTATCTTAGTAGTACACAACTCGTTATCTTTCAGCCGTTGATCATCAAAGGCACAGAAAGATCATGAATCCTGCTTTTGGTGCTGCTCAACTTCGAACATTTTTACCTGTTTTTCGCCGTTCGGCAGCTCGGGTAAGGTCGTCAAGAAGTTCTATGGGAACCTGGCCGCTTATATTTTTATTTAGCTCTCACAGAAGTGGAAAGACATGATCCAATTAGGAGACAAGTCTGATGGATGTATAATGAACGTCAGTGAGACTTTGTCCAGAATGACGTTAGATGTCATTGGCGAAGGTGTGTACTCGAAATATGTCTCATAGGTGTTGAATTCATGCGTATGGATTGCAGTGGCTTTTGACTACCGCTTCGGTGTTCTGAACGACAACGGAGTAGATAACGAGTTAGTGCAAGCGTTCAACAATCTGTTGTATGTTTCGCAATTTTCTAAGTCAGGTCCTATGTTAACACACGAATTTAGCATTGATACACTGTTGAACCAATCTTCATGGGATATCATCTTCAAGTCAACCTGGAGATTTATTCCTCAACCGGTTTTGAAGTACTTAAAGTATTTGCCTTACAAAGAGTACCGCCGTTTCGCGACATACCTGCAAACAGCCATTCGAACAGGAAAGACCATCATCAATGAAAAAGCAGCTAGTACCGAAAAGGGCAGCAAGGACATCATCAGCATCCTCGGTATGCCATTCCCTGCCGAGGTATGATTTATGTATGATCGCTCACGAGCCTCGGTGTCTTAGTACAGTCCAACCTCATGGAAGATGCACGAGCTCAGCTGAGTGAGAGAGAAATATTGTCGCAGATAGCGTGAGTGATGGATGGCATCGCAAATGATATGCCAGTTATTAATTGCCGTATTCTAGCACCTTACTGGTCGCGGGTCATGATACTACCGCCTCATCTCTCACGTGGCTGCTATATGAACTCTCAAAGCACCCGGAAGATCAGCAGCGCATCCGTGACGAAATTAAAGCAGCAAGAACGAATGCGGCAGCCCGTGGCGATGATGATTTGCTGCCCAGTGATTTTAATAATATGGATTTCACTAATGCAGTTATTAAAGTCTGTCCACCGCTTTTTTCCAACATACTATTCTCATCTTCATTTATCACCAAGGAGGGACTCAGATTGCATCCTATAGTTCCTACATTGATCCGGGAAGCAGATTCAGACGATGTTATACCACTTTCTCAGCCAATTGAGACCAGATCAGGAAAGATTATCAATGAAATACCCATCTCGAAAGGCCAAGGCATCACAGCATCTATTTGCACTTATAACAGGTTGGTTCGATTAGTTATTGAGTTGTTGGTCTGTAGTAACTTAGATTGTATTTTCCAGGCTCCAAAGCGTTTGGGGAGAAGATGCAGACGTGTGGAACCCAATCCGTTTCCTGGACAATAACAGGGAAAAGTCATCGTTGGGAGTTTTCGCCAATTTGTGTGTATCTTCATTCATTACACTCTCTCGTGAGCTAAATTAGTCCGACACTCTCAGAATGACTTTCTGTAAGCTATTTAAAGTTCTTGCTCCCTCAAAAGCCAATCTCACGCATTGTAAACCAAAGCGGCTGGTCTCCGTGCTTGCATCGGGTAAGCGAAACAGTCAACGAGCATTATTGATTCTCATATTTCTGTGACTAGCTGGCGTTTTGCGTGAGTTCATGATCAGAGATACCGACCATTAGACTCACTCGTGCGCGTGAACTACAGAGTTCTGGAGATGCAGGCCGTGCTCGTGGAGCTTGTCGAAAACTTCGAGTACCGATTCCCCGAAGGTGTCGAGATCGTTCGATTGAATGCTGGACTCATGGCCCCTATGGTTGAGGGCAAGATGCATGAAGGTGTCCGGATGCCTTTAGAAGTCAGCGTCATTGCATAAATTGGGATGTCTTTGACAGAGGTGGTGGGTGCGGAAGATGACATTTGTAATAACTTGCATAGCATATGCTCAACGCCTGTTACGTCTTGTATCTCTTGGTAATCACGCGATATAGGGTAAACTAGTGCGGACTATCATATACCTGACTTTGAGAAAACATTTTCCAAATTGCCCGATAAGACATTCTATGCGAAAATAGGTCAATGGAATATCATATCGTATGTCAGTATAAAGCACAGCAAAACAGATGGAGACGGAAGTAATCGACGAAGAGTGTGAACAACAGGATCGAGCTGCGAAATGCGCGACGGACGTCCAACTTTTGTGTGATCCCAGGGTGTAGTTGCCACGTCCCAGTCTGTCCCAGTCCGGTAGTGACTGTATGTAGCGCAGTCGTAGTAGAATTCAGTCATGAGTATATAACTTCAACGAGGAGTAGTATCAGACAAAGGACTTAAACCAACAAATGCTCACCTTGTACTCCTCAAAAGTGTCTCTTTATATGCCAAGAGTCCGACGACTGTCGGCTGTCGTCGTTCTGGACCTTCATGCCAATATATTACAATGCCAAGAGCGCGTGCCGTCCAACGAAATGGTACAGACACAGAAGGTAGGGTTGGAAATTTCTTGAGGTGGATGTGATGCGAGAATACGGAAACCAGTGTGAGATGACAAATGCATGAAATGTGGTGGTAGCGCGTGCCCAGGCTGTGCATGTGAGGAACCGGAGGTTGCAGGAAGTTGTTGTGGCAAACTCTGCGGTTGACTTGAAATTGAAGCTGCCGACGCCGTGGCGGCACTCATTTGTTTGCCCCCAAGAAGTCCTGCGAACCTTAGCTGACTGACAGTCAGGATTTCCTGTAAGATGTTCTTTTATTCGTGCAGTCAGATCAATCATTGTCCCATCTCTGGGTAGCGAAAGAGCACCGGCGATAGTGATGAGGTCGTTCTTGCGTTTGTACGATGAAAGCAAGTCGTCGAATACCTTCGTTTCGATGTCTTCCTCAATGCGCGAGATCCGAATTCATGAGCTAGTCAATCCTTGATAGCTTCCTCTACGGCTGGAGGAGCTGCAGTGACTTGAAAAATCCCTTCGAGACACATAATGCAGACTCTTGCTCTAGTCTTTAAGCTTTAAAAGTCTGCTGAGTGACCTGGACAACAAAATTGACATTGCAGGAACTCGTGGTACCTACAGCTACCAAGTTTGCAGGTGTCATTTGCAAAATCCGCGAGACCTGAATCCGGGACTCGTAGTTGGGGTCGGGAGTCGGTAGATGTCATCCCGTGAGCCCAGCCGAGTGCTCACTGGCCTTGGTCACAGACTACAGCTGGTTGTGAAATTTGATGTCCGACGTCGGCAGCCACGGCAGGTCGTGCTGTCCTGTTGAAAACATGAACTCTACCATTAATTTCTCTTAATGTATTTGTTTTGTTTCACTTGGAATATGCTATGTGTATGTAAAACCAGCTGTGAAGTAGCTAAGCAATTACTTTTAAAATTGAAACAAAAGTTACGAAATAGTGGACCGTCATGATCACTAACAGAGCGGCGTAACCGATTATTATCACAAAGTAGATTTTCCTCCCCCAGCCGCCGCGCCGCGAATTCAAGCCCCTTGAACCGCAGATGTCTCTCCCAGTATTCTCCCTTCCGACTTTACCTGACGCGCCGCCTAAATCGATACTCGCTTTACAAGGTCTTGATCAAGCTTTAGTCGAAGCTGAAGTTGTCAATCCCTCCTCTCGACTACCCATAATACCCGAAGGAGACGATGTTCACACTGGGTTATCCGAAAGGACGAGAAAGCGCCTCATAGAACTAGGGATTACTCAACTGTTTGCTGGTAAGATCCGTTAATCCACTTGCACACATATCCTGACAACTCTACAAGTCCAGACTGCACTTCTCCCTTTTCTGCTAGGTTCTTCCACCACGCGGAGGTCGCTGTACGAACCGTTTGACCTGTTACGGGATGTATGTGTTTCCGCGCCAACTGGAAGCGGAAAAACACTCGCATATGTGCTCCCAATTGTCGAGGTAACGACTCGCGCAATTTTCGGAAGTCTTGATTGATTCGATGAGGTTAGATTCTGTCAACAAGAATTGTCACTCATCTCCGTGCTCTCATCGTTCTCCCGACGCGTGATCTAGTCATGCAAGTTCGAGAAACATTAGAGGCGATTGCAAAAGGACGAGGTTTGAAGGTTTGCTTATTTTTGTCTGGTCCTCAGTCAGCTTACATTTCGAATCTGGCCCTAGATTGGTTCAGCCACTGGACAACACTCATTCGCTCACGAGCAGTCGCAACTAGTTGCGGACATGTCAGCCAAGTATGTTCCTCTCTGGATCCCAACCCGTGCTTTGTACCCGTACTGACGTTTGCGGAAGACTGTCTGGTGGATCGAGTAAAGTTGATATTTTGATCTGTACACCAGGGCGCCTCATTGATCACCTTAACGGAACACCCAACTTTTCTCTACAACACCTCCGGTTCTTGGTCAGCCTCTTTGGTCTATCATACTTTTTCTTGAATGATCGCCTCTTTTGCTAGGTGATAGATGAAGCCGATCGATTGCTTGCTCAGTCATTCCAAGACTGGCTGGCTCAAGTTCTTGCCGCCACGCAACCATCTCCCAGGATGGCCCCTGAGACAACTAAAACCAAACGCCCAGTTTCCCTTTGTGATTCTCTTGCCCCCGCTTTTCTTCACCTCCACGGGGAAGTAGACTTGCACACCGACATTGATGAAAAGAAACATGCCTCATGTCAAAAATTACTGTTTTCCGCAACACTCACTAGTGACCCGGGAAAGCTTGCGGCTCTGGACCTCCGAAATCCAAAGTACTTTGTTGTGCAAGGTCTATCTGAAGAATCAGAAATCGATGGTATTCCCAATATTATTGCAGAACGGTTCACCATGCCCGAAGCACTAAAGGTACGTGACAACAAAATCAATCCTACCAGAAGCCCACTCATAAATCACAGGAACACATGATAATCTGTGAGGCCCCTCAGAAACCATTAATGCTCTTCCATCTTGTGCACAACCATTCCGTCCGCAATGCACTTGTTTTCACGAAGTCGTCCGAATCGGCCTCTCGTCTTGTCCGTTTGTTCGAATTCTTTGAGGCTGCTATCTCCTCCAGCGAAAGTCCAATTGTCGTTCGGTCATATTCGAGTGATCTTCCGACCAACGAGCGCAGGACCATATTGGAGAAATTCAAGGCCCAAGAGGTCCATCTGGGAGTTCAACGCATTTTGTTTCTGCGGCCTGATGTACTAACCAGACTTTAGGCTCATATGTTCAGATCTTATATCAAGAGGTATCGACATCAGCCATGTATCACACGTAGTCAGTTACGACGCACCGGTGGATATAAGAAAATATGTACACCGGGTTGGTCGAACTGCTCGAGCAGGGAGAACTGGAGACGCTTGGACGTTGGTTGAAGAACAGGAGGTATGTCGCTTCACAGACCAGCATAGGCCATTTTCGCTCATCGAACTTTCAGGCATATTATTTCAAATCTATGTTAAGAAGTGCAGGTCACCTGGAAAGGGTCCAACGAATGAGAATATCAGAGAAAGACACGGTTTCACTCTTATCGGCGTACGAGGTCAGTACACGTAATCTATTATTCCCGCGGAGTGCGAACGATAGATGTGGCACCCTCTCAGATATCTCTGCGGAACCTCCGGGACGCGTACACACGGTAGTTTTCGGCAACCCTGTTAACTGGTCGACGTCGACGTTGGCAGGCTTTTGTAGAGGATTGACGTTGATCGCGATGAGTCGCATTGCATTTGCAGCACTGCGCCGATGCCACTACATACATAATAGTCATCACAACCGTTTTAAATTAGTCATAGATGGCTCACATACCCTGCATCACATTCGATCAAGCTTTAGTAGGCTAATTAGTTATTTTAAGCGACGGCCCGAGAATTTCATCAGCAGTATGACAAGCAGTTGCTAGTGTTAGGCTGGACATGGACTAGAGTACTTCAAAACAGTCCGATTACCAGGTTTCAGGTTAGCATCTCTTTTCTTTGTGCCACAGCCTCATGGCGCCCACTGAACAAGTCAAATTCCAAGATGTCGAGCTCGATACCACTGAGAAGGCTCAGGTATCTGAGTCGGAGTCCGTGTCAGACAATGGTCGAACCATGCAGTCGTTCGTATCTCGGTAAGTACTCCCAACTTGTCTCGAGGTAGCGGTTGTAGCCTTCTGGCCTACTAGTAATTCGCGTTCCACCTTCCGCCATGACATGATTGTATCATTAACCATTGGTCCATCTCTCCTAGGTTCTTTCTGTTTGGGAGGAATAGTAGTCCTCCTCCCCCAAAGAAATCCATCCATGACGCAGACCTCATCCCTGAGGCCACGGCTGGCTTCACCAGTCTTCTATGGTTCACCTGGATAACGCCTCTGCTTTCCCTTGGCTATGCTCGTCCACTCGAGTCATCAGACCTGTATCGACTCCAGGAAGAACGCGGCGCCTTGCCAATTGCCGAAGCTATTTTAGCATCGTTCAAGACTCGACAAAAAAAGGCTGCTGAATACAACGAGCGTTTGACCAAGGGCGAAATTAGCCCAGGGTTGAGGGGGCTATGGTGGTCCATAAAGGGCGTCCGCACAAAACGCGAGAAGCAATGGAGGGAAAAGGGCGGAAAACGCAAGGCAAGTCTCATTTTAGCAATGAATGACAGCATCTTTTGGTGGTTTTGGTCTGCTGGCATTTTGAAAGTCATCGGTGACACAGCACAAATCACTAGTCCCCTTGTCGTCAAGGTCAGAACTTTTCCACAACATTTCTTCCCCGATCATTCATGCTGGTCTATAGGCGATCATTAATTTTGCCACGGTGTCTTACACAAACCATCTAACTGGTCAATCAACGCCTGCAATTGGCCAGGGAATTGGCCTTTCATTTTGCTTACTGGCTTTAGTACTCATCGCGTCATGGTCCTCCAATCACTTCTACTACCGTAGCACGACCAGCGGTGTCCTTCTTCGTGGTGGTCTTATCACGGCGATATACTCGAGATCACTTCAACTATCCGCAAGAGCTCGCGTCAACTTAAGCAATGGAGAATTAGTCAACCACATATCCACTGACGTCTCCCGGATAGATTTCTGCATGAGCTACTTCCACATGTCATGGACGGCTATGATTCAACTCACTATTTGCCTGATCTTATTATTGATCAATCTCGGCCCGAGTGCACTCGCCGGTTTTGCGCTTCTCCTTGTCACGTCGCCCTTCCAGACCTATGCTGTAAAACGTCTCTTTTCCCTTCGGATGAAAAGCATGGCGTGGACGGACAAGCGTTCCAAGGCTTTACACGAGGTCCTCAGCGGCATGCGTGTCATCAAGTTTTTTTCCTGGGAAGTTCCATTCCTGAAGCGTATTTCTGACTATCGACGGAACGAGATGGCGTACGTGAATATGCCATCTATTGCCCAGGTCTTTGTTATTTATCCCCCATCCAGATATATCCGCACCCTCCTGATCATCAAATCCGCAATGAACGCCCTTGCTATTTCTCTCCCGAGTCTCGCTTGTGTCGTTGCCTTCGTCACGTATTCGTTGACCGGACACAGTCTTACAGCGGCGAATATATTCACTTCGTTGACTCTGTTCAACTTGGCCCGCTTGCCTTTAATGTTCTTACGTATGTCGTTTATTGTTATTTGCAGATCGTAATCTCACATATCTTTCCAGCCTTGTCTCTGAGCAGCATTGCTGACGCAGCCACAGCATGCGACAGACTGCTGGCTGTGTTCGAAGCAGAAACGCTTGACGAGATACTCGCCATAAATTGCGACCTGGATGCCGCCGTCAGAGCTGAAGGTGTCAGCTTTACTTGGGATGGTCTGCCCCCTCGGCCCGAGGATCCAAAAAAGAAGGCCAAGGGTAGCAAGATGGGCATGAATGCGGGCAAGCGAAAGCTTCCTTCAACACCTCCACCAGCTCTTGCAGATGGTGGAAATATTTTCAAAGTCACGGACATTGACTTGGAAATTCCACGGGGCCAACTCGTTGCCATCGTTGGTGCCGTTGGCGCAGGAAAAACCTCCCTCCTTCAAGGTTTGATTGGCGAAATGCGACGGACTTCTGGTAATGTTGAATTCGGTGGCTCCGTTGGTTATTGTGCCCAAGTCGCTTGGATCCAGGTGAGTTTTCTGATCAGTCTTGGCATCGGTGACTCAGAGAAAAATAGAATGCAACCATTCGGGAAAACATCTGTTTTGGTCGTCCATTTGAAGAAGAGCATTACTGGAAGGCTGTTCGAGATGCATGCTTAGAGCCTGACTTGGAGATGTTGCCCAATTACGACCTTACAGAAGTTGGCGAGAAGGTAATGTCTATTCTTCGTCTTGCAGGACTACTAACTGATGCTTTTCCATAGGGTATCTCACTCTCTGGTGGCCAAAAGCAGCGTATCAATATATGTCGCGCGATCTATTGCAATACCGACATCCAAATATTCGACGACCCGCTGTCTGCTCTAGATGCACACGTCGGAAAGGCAGTATTCCAGAATGTACTGAAGAAAAATGCAGACAAAACTCGCATCCTGGTTACCCATGCCCTCCACTTCCTTCCTGAGGTCGACTTTATATATACTCTGGTTGACGGGCGTATTGCCGAACGTGGCACATACGCCGAACTCATGGCTAATGACGGTGCATTCTCTAAATTTGTCTTTGAATTTGGGTCAAAGGAGGATTCTACGAAGAAAGAAGAGAAAGCAGTGGATGGTGGAAAGATCGAAGACATAAAGATTCAGAAAGGATCCGCCGGGAAAGCGATGATGCAAGAGGAAGAGCGCAATACTGGTTCCATAAAGTGGGGAGTATACCGAGAGTATGTCGCAGCAGCTCACGGCCCTGTGCTCTTGCCGCTGTTGCTGCTGTCTGTAATCCTCATGCAATGCTCCAGTATCATGTCTTCATATTGGTATGTGATTTTCACATCTCACAGTCATTTCACTAATGTAGCTCGTTAGGCTCATATACTGGGAAGAAGAGTGCGTGAATGTCACAGACCCCTATAAATTGAAGTGCTCACCACTCCCATAGCAAATGGCACCAATCGACAGGATTTTATGTGAGTTCTTCTGTTGCGCAACACCGAAGCTCCACTGATGGTTGTCAATGCAGACTGGCATCTACGCCGCTCTTGGTGTCTCCCAGGCGTTGACAATGTTCATGATGGGAGGTGTACTTGCAATACTCACTTACTATGCTTCCCAGCAGTTGCACGGGGTCAGTGTCTCGTTACGTGTTAGTGGATGCTGATTCTAATACTATTCGCCAGAGATCAATTCAGCGAGTCATGTATGCCCCGATGAGTTTCTTTGAGACAACGCCTTTAGGCCGCATTATGAATCGCTTTACCAAAGGTAAGTTTGAAAAGGTTTCGACCACCCGTATTTTCATTTCTGACACAAATTGGAAGATATTGACACTGTGGATAATTTAATTGGCGGTGAGCGCTTGTCTATCTAAATCCTTTCGTGAATCATTTCTGATGAGAACAAATCCTGCGTTTTCAGATTCCTTCAGGATTTTCGCATCAACAGGATCACAAAACATCGGGGCAATCATTCTCGTATCCATCATCATACCATATTTCCTTATCGTGGTCTTCTTCGTCTTAATCTGCTATTACTATGCTGCATTATTCTACCGTGCGAGTGCACGTGAGTTGAAGGTCGGTCATTTTGATGAAGTTTGTCGAATTTCTACTGACGCAGAGGACCACAGCGTTTGGATGCACTCCTGCGATCCTCACTTTATTCTCACTTTTCTGAGTCATTATCGGGCTTGACTACCATTCGGGCTTACGGCGAATTCGACCGATTCCGCGTAGAAAATATTCAGCTCATTGATGTCGAGAATCGGTAAGAATTGTAATTATACGCGATCTTGATCATTGTTGATATTTTTCAGTGCTTACTGGCTGACGGTTGTCAACCAGCGATGGCTCGCCATGCGTCTTGATTTCCTCGGCGCGTTACTGACTCTCGCCGTCGCACTGTTGACTGTTGGAATTCGATTCAGCATCTCTCCAGGGCAAACCGGTGTGACGCTCTCGTATATGGTCATGATGCAACAGGTAGTTCCGTTGTTCCTTTTTGTTTGAGTCTTATTTGACGATCCACTCAGTCTTTCGCATTCATGGTCCGTCAAGCTGCTGAGGTTGAGAACAACATGAATTCCGTGGAGCGTCTCGTGCACTACGCGAAAGAGGTCGAACAGGAGGCCGCGCATGAGGTCGAAGACAGTCCTGCGCCGGCCGACTGGCCTTCTCGTGGCGAAATCGTCATGATGGATGCAGTTATGAGATACCGCCCAGAGTTACCACCTGTTCTGAGGGGCCTGAGTATGTCTCTCTCTCCTGGAGAGAAGATTGGTGTCGTTGGCCGGTGAGTATCTTTTTGTTCTATGTAACTCCTGTGGCTTATGGGATGCAGGACTGGTGCTGGGAAATCATCCATTATGACCGCTATCTATCGCATGGTGGAACTAGCATCTGGGTCGATATCCATAGATGGCGTGGACATTTCGACCGTTGGTTTAGCACAGCTCAGAAGAAAGTTATCGATTATCCCTCAGGATGCGGTAAGTGGCATGCGTAGCTTTTGTTCAAACTTGAGCTGAATATGCGACATGCTGCAGTTTCTTTGTACGTGATAACGCACCAAATATGGAAACCTGTTAACTGACCGTTTTAAAAGTCTCCGGTACTCTCCGGACTAACCTTGATCCTTTCGGGCTACACGATGACGCCAAGCTTTATGATGCACTGAAGCGAGCGTATCTTGTGGAGTCAGACAGTGATCTTCCGTCTATGACATCGCCCCCTGCTGAAGGGCAATCGGCGCCTAGATTTAGTCTTGACAGTCCTGTCGACGACGAAGGCAGTAATTTGTCGATTGGACAACGTTCTCTTGTCTCTCTTGCGAGAGCTCTCGTGAATGACACCAAGATCCTAATTCTTGACGAGGCTACGGGTAAGTCTGATATCTACCCTGGTAGCGGATACATTCTCATTGATTTCTATGTAGCTTCCGTCGATTACGAGACCGACAGCAAGATCCAACATACCATTGCTAATGAGTTTAAAGAACGCACAATCCTGTGCATTGCACGTAAGTTCGAGCAGACTTGTCGCTTGCATTGGCTTGAATCAAATATGTAGATCGTCTCCGGACTATCATTGGATATGACAGGATATGCGTGATGGATGCTGGGATGATTGCTGTACGTCCACATGTCTTTAAGTTGGCCTATTCCGTACTGACCATTTATTCAGGAATTCGATACTCCTGTTAATCTCTTCGCCATGCCAGATGGTGTATTCCGCGGAATGTGCAAACGATCTTCTATCACTCTTGATGACATTCTTTCTGCATCCAAGCATGCAGCGTAATGCTTCAGGCCTCAAACCTAGACTAAAGACTACATATAGATTCGCCAGTTATTGCATACATTACCACATTAGATTTAAAGTGATGTTATATGCAAAGATGACGGTCTTGGTCCCGGAAGTTTTGCATAAGCATGTCTAATGATTGAAACGCGAAGACTCTACTAGTAGATCCTGGGAATGCGGGATGGGACAAAGCAACCACAAAGACAAAGAAGCGGTGCCGGTTCCTTCCGAACACTTAAGTGTCAATCACCTGGCGCGGTCATCGATTAGTACGATTACTGTCTTCCAGTCTGCCAACGATTTATTGATCTTAGTACTGAAATCCTGCAGAACATCAAAAGAAGATTATATTTTGTTTTTGAACAAAATCCACAACACATTGTTGACGAAGGGTGGACGATACTAGTAAGTGCACGGATTGACAAGCACATTCTGAATTTTCGCGTTTAACACTCACTCACAGTATATAGGATCCAACCTGGCTGTACCTTTTCTCCATCCCTCGTATTGGCGTACCGGTATGCCAATTATCTTGCTTCCCTCTCCCAGCAGGCCATAGAAAGGTGCACTAGACTTTGTGGTGAATCATAGTGTTTACTCCCATGAAAAACCGACTCAAGGCTGTTGAAACCGGTCACTTCTTCCTCGTCCTCTTCTGAAGATTCACTGCTCACGTCAATTGAGCTGGCGGCTGGCGGGCGCCGTTCTGGATGCGACGACCTAAACCAGTCTCTTCTACTGGTTAGCTTGTCGTTCTGTAAAATTTAGTTAGTTCCACATTCCATTCGTAATAGAAATGAGCTCACTTCTAGTTTGAGGATACTACGGCATTTGCCCCGGTGCTTGATCCAGAGTCCGGGGTAGTACCTGGAGCGTTTGTCAAGGCAGATGATCTTGCTGCATCCGCGGCACCGGACGGATGTAGGCTGTACATCGTCGGTGTATTTGTCATTCTCCAGGTCTTCTTTCCGCTCATCCTCCTTTTGTCTCCGCTTGCTAGAGCTCCCGATGATGAAGTCATCGCGATTGCCGTTATTGACACCCCAGCTCCCGGGAGTAAGCTGTGCAAGGCTCGGCGTGTACTGTGAGCCTTGGGTGTCGGTGGGGGGACGTGAAGGGGAGAGCCCATGGAAGCGCCCTGTACAGACCAGATAATGGTCATCAACGAGGCAGTTGACTGTGGGCCAGTCAGTGCCATCGTCATACACGAAAACGGCCGGACACTCTGACCTGCCACAATGTATGGTGTAGGTGCAGGTGGGCGTTTTGTGTGTGATGTGGTTCTGACTGGCGACGCGGTCATTGTCTGTCGAGTACATGGCAGCTGAGGGACTGGTGGTTGATATTTGCATTTTATGTGCTGGAAAAAATGCCCTTCAGATGTAGACGAGGAAGTTGTTGCAGTGGCACGAAGTTTTATTTTCTTTTAAGGCCTGCCTCGGAGTTGCATTGTTCACCCTTGAATACACGTGGTATTTTTTTTTGATTCCGACTTTCTGTCTATTGAGACAAACGTACCTTATGTTAGACAATACTAACTAGTTTAAGGGGTGCCTCTGCAACATTTGGACTCGCGAATACCCCAGCGTGAGGGTATCCCCCGGAGACGTGTCGTCCGTCAAAGACTCTGGGGGACTGAGCTCCCTATCGCGCGTGTCTACGTCGTAAGGTACGCACGCCACTCCAATGCAGGCAGTCACATTTAGTCATGATGGTGCCTTTCTTGCTGAAGGTCAGTCCAGCCGCCGTCTTTTTGCTCAGCGTTTTTACATGAACAGTGCCAGTTGCTGCATATATAGTTCTTCCAAATGGTGGGCAGGACTTGAATTCAAGCTTACAAGAAGCCGTACATTCGGCGCCCATGCTTCCGTTCAAGCGGCTTGTTGATTCACACAATTCAATCCGGGGTGGAAATCAGCCCTGGTTGCAAAAGTGATCTCCCCAGTTTTGCTGAAAAACGTATGACCAGCGACTTCCAATTATACAAAAGATGGTCGATCTGGTAGGCTAGTTGAACAATTAATCGGGCTCGAGCTCGATTACCGAGCATGTTATAGGAATAAGGCTATGTGACGAAGGCAGACTGATGAAGTTGAGGCATCCTAGGCGCTCTTTCAAGAAGATCACTGATATTATTAAAACATAGCAAGGTCACATTTACTGTATCTGAATCATTATGTATCTCCACTCGCGTCGTCAATGCCAGAAATATTACGTTTTACTTACCGCCCTCCAGAAGCATTCCAAGGACTACCCGCTCTTCTGCGAGGAGGAAGCTCTGGAGTCGTGGACGGCCTCCGAGAACTCGCATTACCACCCTCCGTTCCAAGGTTGAGCTCAAAATCCAATTTCCTAGCCATTTCCCTGTCCATCTCCTCCATCTGCCTCCTACGCTCCTCCTCATGCGCCTGCTCACGACGGGCAAGCTCACTGTCCAATTCTTCTTGCCGTCGCCGTTCCTCAGCAGCCCTGTACTCTCGCTCGCTTTCTTCCTGTGCACGCCGTGCAAAGGCAAGATCTGCTTCTTCCTGCCTGCGACGCTCGGCTTCTTCCGCTTCAAATTGAGCACGAGCAAAAGCAGCGTCCGCAGCCTCCTGATCAGCGCGCGCCTTGATGCGAGCAAGCTCAGCTTGCCACCTCCGTTCAGCCTCTTCTTCTTCTGCACGCTTTCGACGAGCCTCTTCTTCCCGTTTGTGACGGGCCTCTTCTTCTTGTTTGCGACGAATCTCTTCTTCTGCACGCTTCCGACGAGCCTCCTCTTCCTGTTTGCGACGAATCTCTTCTTCCCTTTTGCGACGTGCTTCCTCCTCTCGCCTGTTCCGCTCCTCTTCATGCCTCCGACGCGATTCCTCTTCACGCTTCTGACGCTCCTCTTCGTCCCTTCGACGCGCATCCTCCTCGCGTCTTATCCGGTCCTCTTCTTCTTGTTTACGTCTGGCTTCTTCTGCCTTGCGCACTTCTTCCTGGACTCTCCTACGTTCCTCCTCTCGTTTGAGTCTTTCTTCTTCCTCCCGTTTGACTCTCTCTTCCTCCTCCCGTTTGACTTTCTCTTCCTCCTCCCGTCGCCGTCGTTCTTCCTCCTCTAGTTTCAGTCTCTCTTCCTGTTGTTGTTTCAGTTTCTCTTCCTCTTCTCGTCGCCGTTGTTCTTCCTCCTCCTCTCGTTTCACTCTCTCTTCATCTTCTTGTTGCCGTTGCTCTTCTTCTCTCTGTCTCTGTTCCGTCTCCAATTTCAATCGTTCCTCCTCACCTCGTTTTTGTTCCTCAACGTCCTTCCGTCTCGGTTCTTCCTGTCGCCTGCTCTCTTCTTCAGCAGCTTGAGGTTGTGCTTCCTCTTCCTCGCGCTTATGTGAATCTACCTCTTCAACAGCCTTCCGTTCACCCACCACCTTCCGTCGTCCTTCATCCTGGGTGACTTCCTCTTCGCGCTTCTTTTGGTCTTCTGGGACTTTAGGTACGGAAGAAGAGGCAGGAGGCAGGTTCGGGGGATTCTGGGAAGGGGAAGTTGGAGTGGCTCCCAAACCAAGTGCCGGTGAGACAGTCGGCGCGGCGTTCTGATATCTTTGCATAGGAGGAGACTGTTGTTCGCCTCGTGATATCGCCGAGGTCCCGTGTGGGCTTCCAGCGAGTGGCGGTGGCGGCGGCGGCGGCGGAGAAAAATACGGTGCTCTGGGAAGAAGTTGAGATTGGGGAGGAGGAACTGGGGATTGCACAGGGGGAGGCAGAGGAAAATAGGATTGTTGTTGGTATGGCTGCTGCTGAGGTGGTGCGGGTGAGTGTGTCTGAGGTTGCTGTTGGGTTGAATGAGCATATCCTTGCGGCTGTGGTGAAGGGGAATATGCTCGCTGATTGGGAAGTGGAGTGTATGACTGAAGTGGTGGAGGTTGATATGGTTGAGCCGAGTAGCTCTGGGGATGAGGGGATGGTGTTGGCTGATATTGTGGTGCGGGAGGCGGAGCTTGATGAGGAGGTGGCGGGGGCTGATATTGCGGGATCTGAGACGGAGCCTGATGAAGCTGATACTGCTGAGGCTGCTGAGGCTGCGGAGAAAATGACACGTATTGCTGTGGTTGTGGTGAGGGCGGTGGCGCATAATTATGGGGGGTATAAGATTGCTGATATGATTGAGGGGGCGGAGATGTTGTTTGTTGAGGAGGAACATATCCTTGCGACAAGGGAGCGTATTGTTGGAGAGGCGGAGAAAGTGTTTGTTGAGGGGGAGTATATCCTTGCGACGAGGGAGAATATTGTTGGTGAGCTTGGTCCGACAGGTAATGATTGGATTGCCATTGTCCTTGCTCACGATGAGGCTGTAGTTCCGGCGTACGGGGTTGTGCTATAGGAAGCGAGGGTTGGTAATGCTCACTCAGCGGATCGTTTGTCATAACCAAGGGTGTGCGAACTCCTAGAAGTTCTGGAGAAAGCTCATAAGGACGTTCTTGGACAGGAGTCTGTAACAATGATATTGGAGTCGGTGGAGTCGCGTAGAACAAGGGCGAGTCGCTCGCGCCTCCATTATTTGAAGCAGAAGTCCCAAAACGACCAGCACGTCCAGCAATCCCTGGGCGCAGTATAGTTGGTAGATGACCAGGCTTTCTCTGAGGTACTAAATCGTCCTCGGGAAGAGGGGGGAGCACATCAGTTTTGATCTTCGGGGACTGTCGGTCGGAGGGAGAAGGGGATTGTGATGAGGAATCGGGCTGACCTCTAGCAGGAAGTAAAGATGCAGGTAGTGTACTAGGGGGGATATAGCCTGTGTCACGGAGCTGCACAGGAGTGGGGTTCAGCGCAGATGGTGGTCCGCCCTTGGGTGATACAGGTTTATATGACTGCGGCCGTGTAAGACGATCTGATTGTTTGATTTTCGATGGACGACGATTAAGAGGGGGAGGACCATTTGCATAGAATGTCATCTCAAGGTATAACTCGCCTCTCGCTCCGCCTGAGGTTTCGAGAGGAACCCAGTCTAATAAGATAGTTTAAGCATACACCAAGCCAGGGTTATAAGTCTCTCACCATCGAATTCACCCGTTTTCAAAGTCGATTCGATATCGACAATCCCTTTGCCTAAGAGCTTATCCTCAGATCGAGGCTCATCCTTCCAGCAAGACACTTCCAGCTTTCTGTTGACACTGTCCTTACCAGGATCTACAAGAACAGGAAAGCGGAATTCTTCATCCCACACAGGATGTTGCCCGCCCTTGGGCTCTGGCTTTGTCCGTTGAGTCTGGCCAGAAAGAGACGCTTGCGCATATGGATCTTGCTTGTAGAAAGAAGGTTGGTGCAGATGACGAGCCTTGAGGATGACTACGATTAGCGTCCCAAGTTCCTTCGATTGTGACATGGAGCACAATTAATGGTCAGAACTGCGCTGGTCACTAGCTACTGCAGTGTGCACCGCCTGCTAAGTCGGTCCAAGTGGGTCAGTGACAAGTCTAAGTCACGGCACGTTACTGTAAGCTGTGACATGTGACACCACGCGTTTCTAGCGGTGGGAAAACGCGTCAATAGATCGCAAGACGCGCACAGTCGAGCTCATCATCGGACACGTGCACCACAGCTTAATGTCGGACAGAGCAAAGCGTGCAGATAGACTTTCTGCTCTTGCGGAACTAAAACGAACTCGTGAAGGAGGCGCGCGCAAGTGGAAGGTGCGATATTGCCATTTGGCTTGAAACCGTATCTCGAACGCGTCTTCACAGGCTCAAGAGGATGTGGCTATCTATGATGAGGTCACTGAGGACCAGTATAAGAAAATTGTGCGAGGGAGGCTGCAGAAGGATGACTTTGTCGTGGACGACGGCGTGAGCGGTTATATGGACAATGGGATGGACGACTGGACGGGCGCTGAGAAAGACGAAGATGAAGATGACGAAGACGACGAGTACGAAACAAAGAAGAAAAAGAAGGGTGAGTTTGATTGTATGTCTATACTTATAATATCCGATTTTGGCTTTTCAGCGAAGAAGGGCAAGGATGCTGCATTCAAGCCTAAAGCGAAGCCGAAAGCACCACCACCCACTGCCAAGCCCTCCATCAGCGTGTACCGCCCAGCTGTCTCAGCAGAGCAGGAAGATGATTTCATGGCCAATCTTCTTGGAGGCTTAGATGCCGTCTCAGCTCCAGTTGCGAGGAGGCCAAAGAAACGCAAGCCCTCTCCGTTATCAGATCATGAAGACATAAACTGCGATTCCTCTGATGGTCTCATGGACGATACTACTTTCAGCCTGCCATCAAGTGATTTCGAAGACGACTTTTCGACTATGATGAGCCCTAAGAAGAAGCCACGCACAACAAGTGGCGCTGGAATCACTCCCGCGATCGAGCGAATGTGCAAGTTGGATGTTCATAGTGGTTCGGAAAATGGTTTTGATAACTCGATGGACTTTGAGGACATGGACATGGATGCCTTTATGGATGTTGATGACGAAGATCTTGATATCAAACCGGCCAAGGGGAACAAATCGATTCTCGATGGCCTGGAAACTAAGCCCAAGGTCAACATTACTTCGGCACCAACCAAAGCGGAGCCACCTTCAGCGCCAACTTGGCTATCTGTCTACGACTCCCTTGCTGTCACTTCCGATGAAACCTTAGGTTCTGGTTCTTCCTCCTCAACTTCTAAATCTTCTGTCGACGCTCTTGAACCCGATGGCACCCTCCGCTTTTTCTGGCTAGATTACCTTGAACATAATGGCAAGCTCTTTCTCACTGGTAAAATCAAGGACAAAACCTCCTCGACTTGGGTATCCGCATGCCTTGCCATTGAGGGGCTTCAGCGTAATTTGTTTCTACTCCCGCGTCCGCTACGCGTTGAACAGGAGGAGACCGAAGAAGGCGAGTATGTGATGCAAGAAACTGACGTCGTGCCAAGCCAATCAGATGTGTACGAAGATTTTGAGCGAGTACGGAAGAAGCTTGGTATCAAGGGGTGGAAGGGGAGATGGGTTCGGAGAAATCATGCATTTGATGAGAAGGACGTACCGAAGGAGGGAGAATGGATGAAAGTCTTGTACTCTTTTGAAGGTAACCCTCAATTACCGAACTTTTGCAAAATACTCACTGTATGTGGATAGAGCCCCAAGTCCCTATGAACGCCTGTTCGCCTAATATTGCTAGGATATTTGGGACGAACACAAGTGCGTTTGAGCTTTTTGTGCTCAAGCGCAAGATCATGGGGCCGTGCTGGCTTGCCATCACCAATGCGGTTGTCGAGAACAAGGGTGTAAGGCTGCTCAGGAAAGATTCCTTAGCTCTTAGCTGATAATATATTCATGAAGATTTCGTGGTGCAAGTTCGAAGCCACGGTGTCAGACCCCAAGAACGTGACACCCATGGGAGACAGCGCTCCAGAGCCTCCCCCTCTAACAATAATGAGTCTCGCAGTACGCACCGTTGTCAATCATCGCGAAAACAAGCGGGAAGTTGTTTGTGCCACGGGACGCATATGGCGAGATGGTCAGTTGTCTTGCACCTCTACGGAAGAACATTGCTGACTGGATAGCGCATTATGTAGTTCAACTTGATGATCCTACACCCCCAGAGCAACTCCCGTGCTCTGTGCACACGTTCGTCCGTCCTCTCGACAGCTTCCCTGCGAAATTTGAAG
Source organism: Suillus plorans (assembly GCF_016647745.1). NCBI lineage: Eukaryota > Fungi > Basidiomycota > Agaricomycetes > Boletales > Suillaceae > Suillus > Suillus plorans. The sequence goes on from NW_024537489.1 coordinate 101,162, forward strand.
CACAGGCGCGAGCAAATGGAAAGGGCTTAATCTCACCAATGAAGAACGAGCGGATGCTGCTCAACAACTTGCTTGGTGGCTCTCTCTTTCAATTGCAATGCTTCTCAATCGTTAATCGGATGTCCTACAGTCACGCTGCACAAAGCAGACCCCGATGTCATTGTTGGTCACGACTTTCTCGGTGTTTCCCTTGATGTCCTCCTCGGCAGAATGAAGGACCTCAAGGCAGATCACTGGTCACGCCTTGGGCGGTTCAGGCGCTCGAAATGGCCACTTATAGGACGTCAGGGCACAAACATGCGCTTTTTAACTGGGCGCCTGCTTTGTGACCTCGCCAGCGATGGTGCACGAGTAAGTTTCACATCGACTTCTGTGATATAATGACTGATGAATCGGCGTCAGAGCATGATTGCCTCCACGACATGGTCCCTCACCGAGATGTGCAAAACTCATCTCAAGTCAGACAGGCAGGACATTGACCCAGATGACACCGCAGCATACTTTGATGGTACCGTGTCATCCCCAGACATGCTCATGACGTTTGTGCGACATTGTGAGCTCGACGCTCATTACCAAATGGCCATCGCATCGAAGGTGCAGGTTCTGCCTCTGACAAGACAGCTCACAAACCTTGCTGGCAACGCATGGTGAGTTCCTTTGGTCGGTGATTTGGTCATTAATAAATCTTGGTCTCAGGAACAAGACGCTGAATGGTGGTCGGGCTGAGCGGAATGAGTACATTCTTCTGCATGAGTTCCACCGCTTGAAGTATATCTGTCCTGATAAGACATACGGCAAGAAAGTGACAAAAGTAGAGCCCGAAGCAGATGACGCAGACGGCGAGGGAGGCGGGGGCAACAAGTCGAGCAAAGGAAAACGGGACAAGTTCAAGGGTGGCCTCGTGTTTGAGCCGAAGCGTGGACTTTGGGACAAGTATATCCTTGTCATGGACTTCAACTCGCTGTATCCGAGTATCATCCAGGAGTACAACATTGACTTCACTACCGTCGAGCGCTCGCAGGAGGATGTAAGTGACTAAACTTGGGTTCATACTTTGATGCTGACACCTGAGTGCAGGATGATGATGATAAGATACCAGACCCTCCGCCACCCGAGGTGCCCCAGGGTGTCCTTCCACGACTTATTGCAACACTAGTCAGTCGGCGGCGACAGGTGAAGTCACTTATGAAAGATCGTTCTATCTCGCACGCGAAGCTACTGCAGGTTCGACGGTCGATGTCGTCCCTTTGACTACTTGCTCATACTTGATCTTTGTCACAGTATGACATCAAACAACAAGCATTAAAGCTGACGGCGAACAGTATGTACGGCTGTCTTGGTTTCGAGTACTCGCGATTCTACGCCAAGCCTCTCGCTGCTCTAACTACTTTCAAGGGTCGGGAGATCCTGACCCACACCAGGGAGCTTGCGGAGAGTTTACAACTAGACGTGAGTACATCTCTGATGCGTGTCAGGGGATTTCTCTGACTCATCATAGGTGGTCTACGGCGATACTGATTCAGTGTTCGTCAACTCCAATGTGACAGAGCTTTCCGAGGCGCTAAAAATCTCTGCCGAATTCAAGAAGGCTGTCAACGATCGATATAAGCTTCTCGAGATAGACCTCGATGGCGTCTTTGCACGTCTCTTACTCTTGCAGAAAAAGAAATATGCAGCTTTGAAGGTGGAAGAGGGATCACGAACATCCACGGAAGTTAAAGGTCTAGACATGAAGCGTCGAGAATACTGCGCTTTATCGAAGAGCGTGTCTCAGTAGGCATACTTTGTGTTTGTGTTGACTTGGTTTAACCCTGCACTTTCCAGATACGTCTTGGAACAAATCTTGTCTGGCGAACCAACGGAGGTTGTGGTAGAGAACATTCACGAGTATCTTAATACCATCGGCGAAAATGTTCGCGGCGGAAAGATCAAATTGGAGGATTTCATTGTATACAAGGTACCCTCCAAAAACTCCTTTCGATGTTTCTTGGTCAATCTCACGCATGGCTCAGCGCCTAGGCAAAAACCCAGAAGACTACCCCGATGCTAAATCTCAGCCTCATGTGCAAGTCGCTTTGAGATTAAAAGCAAAGGGTGGAAGCGCCCGTAACGGCGACGTTATCCCCTATGTGTTCTGTGTCGCTCCTGGTGAAGAGACCGTGAAGACCGCACAAGCAGATCGCGCCAAGCATCCAGACGAAATCAAGAGGGCTGCAGGGGAACTTACCGTGGATTACGAGCACTACCTTGCTAACCAGGTCCTACCACCTATTGAGCGACTGTGTGAGCCTATTGAAGGGACAGATAGGGCACGGCTTGCTGAGTGCCTTGGTGAGCGTTGAAACACCGATGCCTGCAAACTAAACTCAACTCAACGTTTCTAAAAGGACTGGACCCGGGACGTTATCGTATTAGTGGAAGCACGCCGGCCGGATCAACACTCACAACATTAGATTCCCTTGTCTCTGATGCAGAGCGGTTCCGCGACGTGGCTCCGTTCCTTGTACGCTGCCGCGGGTGCGCAGGACAGATGGCGTTTCCTCCGGTCTACGATCGAGATGTATGTGACCGCATCCCAATTTGTACTTAGGACTGTCTGACATCAAACAGGCGTCGATTCTGTTGTCATCAGGGCCAACCTGCCCCGCGTGCAGCGCACCGCTGGGTTCGGCGAGCCTGCAAACGCAGCTTGAGGTGCAGATTCGGTCGTTTGTGGCACAGTACTACGAGGGATGGATTGTCTGCGATGACGCAGCGTGTGGGTACGAGACGCGGTCGATGCGGATGTATGGCTGGCGGTGCGGAGCGCAGGGAGGCTGTAAAGGTAGAGTGCAGTTCAAGTACGGGGACACCGAGCTGTACACCCAGCTCCGGTATTTTTCGACACTATTTGACATTGAGAAAATCATCAAGGCTGCACAGGGCAGCGCGAGAAAGGGTAAGCGTTAATGCAGTTCATCAACCAACCGAGATATCTGACAGTTTGCATACAGAGGAAATCGTGGCTGTTGCAGCAAACAACGACCCATTCCTCAGGGCGATGTCGAAGACAGTGGACAAATATATGGAACAATGTGGACGATGCTGGGTTAATCTCGGTGCATTGTTTTCTAACATGAACCTCTAAGTTCAGGTTCAAGCAATTGCGGATACGATATTCATATTGCTATAGTACAATAGTGTCTTAGGTTTACCTTCTGTGTATTAACATCAGAACAGCGCTGCAACTTACAAATAGTATGGCTTCCAAGATGTGGGACCTGTCTTCACCTCAACTGCTACTCACAACGAGCAAAGGCAACTCATGGCGGATTCGACTCAAGAAACCTGCACATCTAAAATGTTTGTTTTGTAGCTCATACTTCACTCCAAACACTGACACTAATGCATACTTCGTCTAGCACCGGTCCCGTGGCAAAGTCGGTCGGTTTCTGGGAAAGGTCAAACAATGTGAACTTAAGGATGTCCATGAGCATGTATAATGAGTGTTTTGGAATACAACTTATGAATATTAATGAATGGCGTACTGAGCGGTTCCCGCAGCCAGTTCTGCTGGACCAGCTCTCCCCCAATGGCTTACCGCTGGCATCCAAAAAAGGAAAATAAAGGGAGCAGAAAACGTTTGAAGCGGAACCGCACGATACCGTTCTGCGTCCTGGGCGCATTCATTGCTTATTTCTGTCCGCTACACGTCACTACGGGCCTACGGCAATGCACATTCATGTACTGGAACAGGTACGAGTGAACGAGGGGAAAACTCAATCGGATAACGAAATCGGCGGTAATGGGTTGGAAGACCTCGTGAACGGTCAGCAGCTCAACACCAGGACATTCCAGTGATGAATGCTCGCACATCAAGAACATCTGTGGTCTTTGTGACGGCCTTGAGTATCAAATTCAGTCTAATGATTATAGAATGCTTACTATTCTCGAACGAAACGGTTCAGTTGTCTACATGCACCTATGTAGACAACGTCGTCCTAGTTTAGGTCACCCGTGCCTCTGATACACTCTAAAGGCTTCAAATGACTTGTCAGGACAGCTCGCTGCGGGTATGGAACTTGAGCTTGAAGAGTGGGAAATAGATAGGAGAAGACTTGCAAGACGGATATATTGAAGTACGGGTGATAATGTTGTCTCGAACGAGAAGGTGGTTGGCGAGAGTCACGACGGTGCAGTGAGGTTGTGGAACATCGACTAAAGCAAAGTCATCGCAAAATGGATGGGACGTACCCAGTTCGTGTGTTCTGTCTGCTGGAGTCGAGATAGTCGGCGAGTGTTAAGCGGATTCTACGATGGGACTGCAACCTGTGAGGGTTGCTCCATGTCCCACTGCCTTGCAGACTTCAAGGCAATGGGACATGGAGTAATCCTCACACCAAATGGCAAATGACGATACAGGCTAAGCCGACATACAATCTTGTAGCCCGCTTCGAACTATCATTTCGTACAACCACATTCTGGTCCCGGACATTGACATTAATGTGTTGCAGCATGCTGTTATGAGCTCCTTTCAGTTGGTGAACACTGCTGATACTTCATACAATATTTTCGAGAGGAAGGGCATACGGGGTTTTCCGCAGAATGTGCGAAACTTTACCGGTTGATCCTCTTCTCGGATTGTACGTCCCGCATATCGTTGTGTTTCCGCCGATAATTATTTTTGATTAGCATACTTGGTAGATTCCTACTTGTACCAGCGATCTCAAAAGCTGATACAGATGAGTCTTTCTTGTGGGATATCGAGATTGGAAATACATGTACATTTTGTCCGAATCAAAGGATGAAAGCAAGCAAATACAATGTATACATCAACCCAGCAGTCCTTTGACATATTTCAATAGATCTCGTCCCTGCAAGATGTGCAATTAGTTTTGAATCGAGACTGTCTAGTTGCACGCATGAACTTACCCCCTTGCTCTTTACACTCGCTACCATAGCTTCTACACCTTCAAGCTCGTCGTCAATACCATGCATTATTTCGCTGTCCCCTCCGGAAAGTAATAAGCGTGCATTCCGTTGCCGCTCACTCAAGCCGTGTCGAAGCACAACGGTCAGCATAGTACGCCAACCCTCGGTTGCGCCATCTGCCGCTGCATTTGCAGAAGCAGGCGAGGTAGAAGGCATGGGTAGTTTCGGTACCACCGTCGAAGGGACGACGAATGGGCAATACGATCGATGTTCATTCAGTACATCAAACTCCCTCTTCTTTGTTGACGCATGTGGTAGCGGGCTGCCGTCTAGTGGTGATGAAGCAAACTGAGGTGTGAATGCCCAAAGGCCGACGCGTCGTTGGCACAAGGAACAGTGTAAAAGAGATGCCTCCCGGGCGCTTTTCCCGATGTCGCTCAGCCGTGGTGTTCGCGTGCGCACGGGTGTACCTCCCAACTGTGAAATACTAGTAAGGGGCGAAGAGGGCATCGGAGATGGTGAATCTGCCCGACCCCACTGAACGGTACGTGAAACTGATGGAGATCTAGACAGAGACGGGGAAGCTGGTCTGGACATGGTAGCTATTCGAGAAAGTGACGAAGTGCGACTACGTTCCGAGGGAGGAGCAGGCGGGGCCAATGACCAGCCGAAGAGGGCAGTCATAATTGCGGTATCAGATGGCTCAGGTTCTGCATCAACCTGCATTGCCGACTCATTCTCGGATTCTGATTGGGCCTGAGGAGGCTTGACTGAGGTAATTGCTGAACGAAGCGAGGCAAGCTGAGAGGCCGACTGATGGAATGAATAAGCACCGCACAGGAAAATGCTGCAGTCCAACCCACCAATGGATGTTTGATCACGACGTTTGTCAACAGAGGCTCTAGAGAGCGTGCATTGGATTTGATGTCCCGTGCCATGGCAGTCGGTGCTTGAAGCGGCACGCGGTAAATCGACGCTAATGAATTGGGTGAGGAAGGAGGCTAGGTACATCTTGACGAAAGAACTCACAATCACACTGCCTAGTACGCCAAGGACATCCGTCCTTGTGCATCTCTACTAGCTGGATGCGCTGCTTCTCAACAAACGCATTGGCTATGGTACGAAAGAAAAACGCTCAGCGGTGTAGCTTGTCATTTACCTACCTTCTAAACCTTACCGGCTTCTCGTGTCATGCCGTCTCGCCCCGCAACAACCCATGAAACATCACAAATTCCACACACTAGCCTGTCTTTGCCATCGTTTATCCAACCGCACTTCGCTGCAGCCACAGCATCAATTTGGGGCGGCTTGTTTGCGTATGTCGTCAACTTGTAGGTCGATAGGCGGGATAAAAATGACTGAGTGGATGATGGTCGGTATTCTGAGGAGAGCGAAGCTGATACTGGAAGACTAGGATGTGCAAAAGGGGCAGCTCCTTTGCTCTTGGAGCGTGCCAAGATCGCAGCCAGGTGAGGAGCAGCCTTAGAAATATCATGCTTATCCAGAGTACTATTGAGAATAGAGCAAGACGAAAGCAAGTTCAGAGATTTCCAAGTCGTAAACCGCGAAATTTGACTGACTCGATGGGTGGTTTGGGGATGTTGGACTGGATCCCATACTTGGCGAGCGTAGAGTAAAGAGAGCGGGTCATGTGTGGCCGTTTGGGAGCTGTTGGCCTTTCGGGTAAGGTCTTCGTTGGAGCTACCGCACTGTCGAGGCTTTGGAGGGCATCATCGAATTTGCGCTGAGACATGCTGCTCAGTAGGGGCCTGTTAGGTTCAAATCCTCTGCTTACCTTAGTAGCTCGGATAGACATTGATGAGCTTGTAGAGCCTGGATCTGAACTGCTGACGGAAACAACTTCTGTAGTCATCGATATGTTGAAGAGTGAACTAGTGAAGTTGAGCGTAGGTGGTGGTCGTTTATCAAACACTCGGAGTGTCACTGAAAATGAAGTAATACAGCAAGCACAGCCACAAATAAGTGACAAACGTTACCATCACGTGGTCAAAACTACTCAGAGCTCTGATTGCAAGATGCAATGAATAAAAGACGGAAATTTTTTCAACAGTGCCTCTCCATAGTGGCAACTAAAGTCTATTATGATCTATCATTATGAACATGACTCGTGTGATCCCTGCGGCCCGTATTATTTTCGGCCTCCATCCACCCTCTCAAACGCGCCACTGACCGTCGCTCTCTCTGCAATGTAGTCTTCTTCTGCTCGATCTTCAAAATCTCTACTACCGTACGCGCAGCCTCTACATCATTCCGTAGATAAAATGCCTTGATAAACATCTTGAGCATCGGCTTCGCATGCTTCTCAAACGATATGTAAGGTGGAAGCTTCGACAGCGTGAGTGTTCCACTGGTGCGCAGAAGCGGAGTGCTGAAGGGCGGATGGGAAGGAGAGTGAATCCCTGCGGGGTATCCACCACGAACCATGTGGTCGAACAGCGCACGTAAATGTTGATGATCGAATGCAGTCCTCCAGACTATCAACGCCTTCAGGATGATATTGACAGTTATCCTGTCGGGCGCAAACTGCTCGTACTTCACGAGGTTGTCGAGGAGTCCCAAGAGCTTCCGGACACGCCTGCCGTTTCTCGGGACCGGACGTGTAACGACACCGTGCAAAAGCGTGTTGCCTAGGATCGTCCGGCTTTTGGTGTCCACCTTGCTTGCAACACGACTGAAAGCGACCTTTGCAGCATGCGGTCGCCTAGCGTATATTAAACCTTGCAGAACTCTGTTGTATACCGGGCCACTGCTCATACCGCTCTTGAATAAAGTCCCCGCTGCCCAGAAACAGCCACCTCGAAATAGGGTATGCGACTTGCGCCCTGTGATAAAAATATTCGTGGATATGCGTCCACTAGCTGTCACACCGAGGCGTGTATTGACCATGTGACGAAGGTTAGGAACACATCCCCGGTGTGTGCCAACTAAAATTTTCTGGATTCGCAACGCGCAGCGGAATTGCCTGCGGCGCAAAAAGAGGTAAACTAGCCGCAACAAGAACGAGAATTGAAAGAAGGCCGGGTAGAATTTGATGACGTTAGCAATAATAGCCGTAGTCTGGAACCCACTGCCCCGAGTGCATAGCTCGGCTAGAAGAAGCTGAAGATGCCCACGGAAGTGAATGGGAGGAGGAGAGATCGAGTAGAGTTTGCGGAGGGAAATCCCAATGTCATCGATCAGATCAGTGTCATAATGTTCATTCCTCGTCTCCTTGAGAAAACGAGCAATACTGCTCAGGAGGCCTCCCACTTGTATTCGAGAAAATCGTTCATGCTTAAGAAACCCCACAGCATGAACAGGTGGGAGTGCCCTAGCTAGAAGATATGCGGTATCGACATCGATGTCTCGTCCACTGCGGACAGCGATGTTGTACAATGCGTGGGCGAGCTCAACATTACGATGAATGAGGTCCTTGACAGCCGCAGACATTACAACACTTTGTTGTTGCACGTCAGTCGAGTAGGAACTCAACGTCTTCATGATGAATTCCGCTCCACACCCACGGACTTGCATCAATGTAGCAAGATGCATCGCTGCCATTGCTGCTAATTGGGGTCCCTCTACGGTGTCCGAAGAATCGCCGGTCCAAAGTCCGAAGTTTATACTCGACTCCAGGTACGCTGCAAATAGCTTCGGATCCACTACTGCACCAGAGAGGCGAAAAAGAGAAGTCGTAACAGCACGTGAAATGAGGGTGGGGGGTGATTCATTAGACATGAGGTGCAGCCAGGACTCATGAAGAGAACGTATCATCTCTTGAATACGTCCGCGGAGAGCACGATCGTGAAGAAGGGCTGGACCCGCGGCTCGCGTAACCTCTTCGAGAATCGCAAGGGCAAACAGGGTCTGCCATAAGGATGCATATCCATCCAAAGGAAAATCAAGCGATGAAATAGCAATTCCACTGCCGTTGCAGCTATACAGCAGCGAACACAGAAGGAGATTGCTTCGCCGATGGACTAGTGGAACGTTGGATGAAAATGCCTCGTGCAGCAACTCCGTAATGGCTTTCATATGGGGGGAGGGACTTGGTATGGGCAACGGAAATACCGAGAGAGCGGATGTGAAAGTGGTAGCATCAACAGGTACAGATATAGAAGCCCCCGCAGTGCCCCCACATGGCGACGGAAAATGAGTGACCCGGATTGAAATGGCTGATAGGATAGATTCCAAAAGCGCGGTGTCAGTGTCATGAACTATCCCCAGTAACACTTTCATAACTTTCGCATGAAGAAATGGATGAGTGAGAAGGATGCTGGTTATCGCATCAATGGCCCACTGCTTGTGAAGAGGGTCCGTGCTCGACAAAAGTGCTGTCAAATATGGAACGTGAACATCTGGATCGAAAACGTGTCGAGAAAAGTGGAGGTATTGTTTTCGGGCGCGGAACAGAGTGCGATCAAATTTGTGGGTGTCTGCTCAAATTAATTAGACCGAGCTATGAACGAACGTGATAGATTATCTTACAACCGGGCTGGCCATCTTTAGAGGGGGAAAGGCTCGCCAACTCCGCTCGCATCATCCAATATCTATCTGAATGCGCCAGTGCCATGCCCCTCTGGCGCTTGAATGATACAACCTCCTTCACAAATGCCCAGTAGTCACGAGATACAGGACTATCTTTCACATAAGGAAGGAGTGGACTAGTATACACACATGTTCTTGTCGAGTCAACAGACAAGGACCCAAAAAGACCAATTAAAGCGCTAAGCATTCCTGAGTCGAGCTGCGACAATTGGCCCCGTGCTTTTGCTGAGATGTAAAAAGAATGAATAGTATTGGGTGTCGGCCTCCTGGAAGGGTCTGGAAGCAGGGTAGAGGACGTCAGGATTTTCCGGAGAGCACTTATAGCGCGAGTGCTATTGGACGGGCCAGACTCCTGAGGATCTTCTGATGTCATGAGAGATTGCTTGCTCTTGTTCTGAGTCCCGGTACTGCGGTGCAAGCATTCTTGGACATGGGCGCTAGCAGAAGACAGTAACCTAAAATTGAACGACGGTCAAGGTCACGCGTTTGATATTATGAAACCAAAACTAAAAACCTGATTCTTTGAGCTCCGTCGACGCCGCCCAACACTCGGACGGTCGACAGACAGCATCGCAACATTCCATGGCATGGACGAATTGGGAACACGACGCGTTACACGTCACGTTACAAGGTGAACCAAAGGATCGGAATTCCCCGGCGGACTCGAAACCTTGTTTTTTGAACTGCAAGGCATTTCCCGGTCGATCGAAACTTTAGCGGGAACACCGGATACACATATTCACATTATCCTCATCGTCGGTCGCCTTGAAAAATCCATTGGCACGCTGCTGGTGCGTAGTGCTAGATGAGAATGGTAATTTTGCTGACAGACATTCAGAGGTCAATCGGGAGGCACTGATTTTTACTTAAAAACAATCACATCTGTATATTCATGTGAGTTAACATAACTTATCACCCTGTCTTGACATTTCAACTAGTGCATCAGAAATCACAATGGGTGCTACTCGCGCGCAAAAGGAAGTTTACTTCGTCAAACTAAAGGAACTCATCTCCAAATATTGTGCGTTTCAATAGTTTTATTTATCCAACGATCCTTTTTTGAAAAACGCGCCTGCAGCCTCCATCTTCATCGTCAACGTTGACAATGTCAGCTCCAACCAGATGCACCAGATTCGTGTTGCTCTCCGTGGCAAAGGTGTCGTCTTGATGGGCAAGAACACCATGGTTCGCCGTGCTCTTCGTACTATCCTCTCGGAGAACCCCCAGTTTGAGCGTCTTCTTCCCCACGTCAGGGGTAACATTGGGTTCGTCTTCACCGACAAAGAGCTCAAAGAGGTCAGGGACATCATTGTTGCCAACAAGATTGCCGCCCCCGCCCGTGCTGGTGCTTATGCCCCCAAGGATGTCTTCGTCCCTGCCGGAAACACCGGTATGGAGCCCGGAAAGACCTCCTTCTTCCAGGCCCTCGGTATCCCTACCAAGATCGCTCGTGGTACTATTGAAATCTCGGCCGAGGTCCAGGTCGTTACCGCTGGTAGCCGTGTCGGCCCATCCGAGGCTACTCTCCTCAACATGTTGAACATCTCACCGTTCACCTACGGTATGACTGTCGTCCAGATCTTCGACTCTGGAAATGCGTTCGCTCCTGAAGTTCTCGACATCGACGAGCAGGTGCTCATCGACCGCTTCTTGTCCGGTATCCAGACCATTGCTGCCATCTCACTTGCCCTCAACTACCCCACCCTCGTCTCGGTCACGCACTCCCTTGTCAACTCGTACAAGAACCTCATTGCTTTGTGCTTGTCCACCGACTACATCTTCGAGGGTGCCCAGAAGGTCAGCTCAAATTCGATTCATTTAATATCGAGATGCTTCAAACATACACACTGAAAATGCTGACTTTAACGGATGCACAAATCTTGTTTCTGAATTTTTGCCGAGTTTACCGTGCTGAACAACGAAGCTAATTCTTCACGCAGGCAAAGGATTACTTGGAGAACCCTGAAGCATTTGCTGCCGTTGCTGCACCTGCTGCCGCTGAGGCCGCACCCGCTGCTGCTGAAGCTGAGGCTGAGGAGAAGGCCGAAGAGAAGGAGGAGTCTGACGATGACATGGTAAGTTGCTCTTGGTCTGCACAAATGGAAATAGCCCTCACGCGCTGGTCTACAGGGTTTCGGTCTCTTCGACTAGATTACGCATCATGTCATGTTATGTACTGTCACGCATATCGTCTAATGCACATGCAAGCTGATAAGAAGACTCACTCGTGTTGATCAAATGATCCCCATAAATATATATAAGTCAAATGAAGAAGATTGCAAGGCGCCTATTCATACTTCTACGTAGACTTTACATATATGGCTTGGAGATAATCATCCTTCATCGCTACACGTTGGATGATGTGTGCGTTTCTCACTGGCTTTTGCAGTACGGGCATAAAAGTCAGGGACTGATGGATAGTCCAAACTCGGACTAGCGGGACCGTGGTGCAGATTCCCATACGGTCATGACGCAGGACAGTGGAGTGTAGGCAGCTAAAACTCAACCCACCGTCATCCAGGGTCAATCGACAAGCGTCTCCAGCCATCGATCTAAACATATTTCGCGATAGGACTTTGATCACACAAACGTTTGCCAGTCTTCTCGCTGCCCTTCTACCATTTCATCACGAGAGATCCGATAATCACCCGTATTCGGCCTCTTCTGCATGTTTCCAAAGAGATCTGTTCACTTATAAATTTCATCTCTCCATGGCACCCTCTCTCTTCCCAACCTCCGCCGAAAACTTTGCAGATATGGAGGGCAAACATCTCATCGTCGTCGCCAACCGTCTACCCATCACAATCACGAAAGATGCTTCAGGCGAATACCACTTCAAAATGTCTTCGGGAGGGCTCGTATCAGCCCTCTCCGGTTTCAAGAAGTCATTGAGCTTTACCTGGATCGGTTGGCCGGGCTTTTACATTCCACCGAAAGACAGAGCTTACGTCGACAAGCGTCTAATGGAAGAATATTCTTGCCAAGCTGTATATCTTGACGATGACGTCGCAGAAGGGCATTATAACGGCTTCTCTAACTCTATTTTGTGGCCATTATTCCATTACCATCCAGGAGAAATGAACTTTGATGAGGAGAATTGGCTCATGTACCGTCAGGCCAACTTCCGATTTGCGGAAACAGTACGCTCGCAAATCACACCCGGGAGCATGGTATGGGTGCAGGACTATCACCTTATGCTCCTTCCCATGATACTACGCGGCCTCGTTGACGGTTCATCCGGAGGGGATTACCAAAAGCAAGAGCTGACGAAGATCGCGGAAGGTATTGAAGAGGAAGTTAATATCTCCTCTGAGAGAATACCCGACGTCAAGATAGGGTTCTTCTTGCACACACCCTTCCCCAGCAGCGAAATTTATAGGTAAGTGATCTTCCTTTATTGCTCGCTTACCCCGCTGACCCTGCGTCAGAATCCTCCCTGTTCGTCGTGAAATTCTCCTGGGTGTCCTGTTCTGCGACCTGATTGGCTTTCACACTTACGACTATGCTCGTCACTTTTTATCTTCTTGCACGCGCATCTTGGGCTTGCCCACTATGCCAAATGGTGTTGAGTTTGAAGGTCGCTTAGCTCACGTTGGAACATTCCCTATTGGCATCGAACCTGCTTCATTCATCAAGGTATGCATCAGGACGTAAAGTTACATGAGTCATTAAAGTTAACAACGTGCAGAACCTAGAGAAGGAATCCGTTAAATCTCGGATCGCTCAACTGGAACAGCGTTTCAATGGTGTCAAAGTCATCGTTGGGGTTGATCGTCTCGATTACATCAAAGGCGTTCCCCAGAAACTACACGCCCTCGAACTCTTTTTGACGCAGCACCCTGAGTGGATCGGTAAAGTTAGTGTGGGATTGTTTGTGAATACCTGTTTGACTTACTCGCATCACCAGGTGGTGTTGGTCCAGCTTGCTGTGCCGTCTCGACAAGACGTCGAAGACTACCAAAACCTACGATCGACGGTAAACGAGCTCGTCGGTCGCATCAACGGTCAGTTCGGTACGGTCGAATTTATGCCGATACACTTCATGCACAAGAGTCTACCGTTCGACGAGCTGTGCGCTCTTTACGCAATTAGTGACGTTTGTTTGGTGACGAGTACGAGAGATGGAATGAATCTGGTAAATCTTCTCAGTTCTTCACCTGCGGGGTGATGTTTCTGACGTCATCACCATCAGGTCTCGTACGAATATATTGCTTGCCAGCAGGCTCGTCAGGGTGCAATGATCCTCTCCGAATTCGCCGGAGCCGCACAGAGTCTCAACGGATCAATCGTCGTGAACCCGTGGGATCCTCAACAAGTCGCTGACGCGATTCACGAAGCTGTCACGATGGATACGGAGACGCGTGCCGAGAACCACCGCAAGCTTTTCAAATACGTCAATAAATACTCCGCGGCCTTTTGGGGCACGAGCTTCATCAAGGAGATGGGCAAGTTGAAGCAAGACGATGTGGACAAGGAGGGACAAGCTGAGTTGAAGCCCAAGAACGACGAAGGGGCTGGTAGCGACCTCGTTGGGGGACAAGTGCCTACGCCACAGGTGGTAAGCCCGGGTGTATAGACGATCTGGGAAGGCAAGTATCATAACTTCTATTTAGGCACCAGGTCGGATGATCGCGTTGCACACTTTACGCTTGACTTGGGGCGCTATACGTTGGTTGTTCCATATGATTATTCCATATCTTGAGTGGTTTTCTAGAACATAGATGGGGTCCCACATTACTTGACGCTGGAGAGTAAAGTAGTACATAGTAGCATGAGGTGAACACGTTTTTTTCTGGTATGCATGCCTGCGGCCACTCGTTTCATAAACGACTTCGAGAACAATCTCAAGTTCGCAAGCGCGAGCTGGTGACGAGATATCAGGGGTTGGTGGATGAGCGCTCCGGAAGCGCGTACGTACGTCAAGGATTCTCTGTAGACTTTCGAGAAAAGCGTCAAGTTGCTCGCCGTTCCTTTAAGAAATGAATTAGAACCATGATGGGTCCAATTACCTGATTTAGTAACGAGCGGCTCAGGGTTTGCCATTGTTCAATCTTCCCGAGTCATCTGAAAGAGCTTCGACAAAAGCCCTTTGACACGAAACGGGGCGTAGGACCTGTCACCCTCATTCTCAGCGGGTGATCCAGGATCGTAGCGTGAATATTGTGAAGTGGCAGACTTGGTTGTCAACGGGCAAAACTTCGAAATCAACAAAGGGGCGTCGAGGAGTCAGCTGAGCTGAACGCGTTTTTTTTTGTGTTTCCAGAATCCATGCTTCTTCTTGAAACAAGCTTCCAAAAAGTGAAGCAGTGAGTGACAAGACTCCAATTTTGTCACCGGATGTTTTCCATTGTCTTGTCGGCGTAACGCGCATGTTGGAGTCATATGCTCGATCGAATGGCTTGGGATTTAAAATATGGCTTAACCCTCCAGCGCAGCATCGCTGTTAGATAGCTCCGAACCAGTCCCGTGGAACGGTGTACTGACGTCGAGCTTGTAAAATGGTAAGTTCATGAATGGAGAGCCCAGCCCTTGCGGATGTCTCAAAATGCACACGCCCAAATACCGTTCCATTCACCGCCACTATTAGTATTAGTATTAGCAAGAGTAGTAGTCACATGCATCCGCAGAGCCTGAGATTGGGATTCAGGCGGATCGGATCGCCAACCTTTTCTTATGGGCCAAGGAATGTATCTGTCAGCTGTCAGCACAGCAGAGTGATTTGAAAGGTCCTTCTTGATCGCAAAGATACGGTATGAGGATGTGTTTCCTTGGGCGCCCAGCACGTTTGAGATCCACGGGCTCCGTCCGTAAAAGTGGTGGGTCATATCCGAGCCAAAAGTGAGAGATGATTTTTGCATAGCAGGTAATGTGCGAGTCAAGAGCACCATGATGGTCGCCGATTATAACACGATGAAACCGCCATCGGTAAAGTGAAATGAGAGATTCTGATCCATTAAGTTAAAGTTAAGGTCGTGTTTGCGGGACGTGGGCCAGGTGACGCGCCTCACGCGATGGTCGGCAACCAAGCGGCAGACGTGTGCATTCCTTATTCCTGTGCAAGTTCATGTAAGAGATTTGTAGTTTTTTTTGTGTGTTCCTGCGCTAGACCAAATTCGCCAAGGATGGATGGCTGCATAATTACGTCCTCATGTCCGCGCTAGTGTACCGACTCATCGGATGCTATGTGCACCGACACCGACTCGATCAATATGACCGTAGAGGGATTGTGTGCAGAATGATTCGCAGTCCCGATGTGCGGGGTGAAAGGGGATGTTTGATTGGACTGCGCACAGTGCATGAGATAACGCCGACGGTGTGACTGTGCAATCAGCCAAGATTCTGGTAATTGGTGATGCTGTGAGGGAGGCCACATTGGCTGGTATGGATCTATTTTTTGCGCTATCTGTGGAAAGATCAGAAAATTCGACATTGTCGATAACGACAATGCTTACGGTTAAGCATGAGGTGGTAACGTGATATTGTGCCTGCCAACTAGGAGAACGACGAGGGATATGGGTTTGATATGAACAGTTAATTATACCTTGCCAGCGAAACCTTCTACTAGCATTTTCTAAACAGCAAACTCCAATGGAACAACGCTGGCAGAATATATGAAATTAGAAGGCGGGATCTTACTTTAATTGGATAATTCGGAACTAGCCGACATACGGTCCACGGCGGCTGCTTACCCTAAACGCCACAGGTTGCGGCGGCGAACAAGATCTCTGCGGTAGAGGGTTGAATGGATGTTCGGCTCGGGTTCCGGATTGCATGGCAACACCTGAGCGCGCTAAAAGTCAGACTCACGCGTCTGAATGAATTCTGCGATGAATCAATGAGGACAAGTAATCTGATTAGCTAAGCCAATATAAGAATTCCAGTTAGAAAAAATGACGGAGGTGAAAAGTCACCCCTGAAGCCAAGGAGATCTGGGGAATCACATTGGTTGTGCGTGTAAAGTAGTGTGTTGGCGGTGGGGTTGGGACGTCAATGAGGAAACGACGATGACGTCGCTTGCTCCTCGGACTGCATGTAATCCTGCAAGTGAACCAAAAAAGGACATGATTTGCGAAATATCGTCTAATAGGAAATCGTCGTCGTCGTCGAACTCGACCAGCTCGTTTCACGGTATTCAATCAATTGATTCATCCCATGGACACATGTACGTGTATTCTTGGCTTATTACACACCCTGAAAGGCCTCCTTTTCGTGCCTTAACTCATCAGAATTCTACATAGAATCTTCCAACCGCACACCACCGACACAGCCTCGTCGCTCTCTTGTCACATTCATTTATAATCCGCCTGTTCTTCCCTCTCTTGGAACTCTTTCCCGGTTCATCTTCTACTTTTCAGGTCCCATGGCTTCAGAAGGTATTCCTGAGATCGTCACAACAGACCTTTCCTCAAATCATACAGTAATCCCTTTATTCGCTTCATCCTCTACAAATCCTTCTCCAAGAATCCCCCCAGATTCAACCCTCTTGTCTCCCCACCCTCAATCTCACCGTCGAGTGTCCTTGGACTCTCGCTCTCATTCACCCTCCCCTACCGTCGTCTCATCAAACGACGGGGCTTCCCAATTCGTTCCTCCATCCCCAACCTTATCAAACCGCTCCTCGGGCCATTTCCCTACCTCGCTTTCCCTCAGGGATAACAAACCAGACGAACACAACGGTTATTCCTCATTGAATATCCTCGGTTCTTCAATGGACAACGTCTTCACTCACCATCGAAAACCTAGCAACGCAACTTTCACAAGCTCTCATGAGGGTCACGCTAGCCTCGACGAAACAGAACCAGACCACGCCAGCGGTGATTATGGCATGGTTCATCTTCATCCTGTTACATCGGATCCCACAAGCACAATGCCTTCTCCTACCCACACACATGTAGACACAGCCTCCATCATATCCAGGTCCCTACCTGCTAAATCCGTCGACAACATCGTCCAAACATCTACTTCACATAATCCAAATACTCACCCAAACCCTTCCGACAGTCGCAAATCACTTCACTCCAACCCCGACGTCCAAAAAATTGAACTCGAACAAGACGACCAGGCTGACCCTACTCCATTCAAATTCAGGCCCGTCGAGTTGGCCAGTCTTCTCGACCCAAAAAATCTCGACGCACTCGAGGCTTTAGGGGGTATAGACGGCCTTCTTCATGGCCTAGGAACTGACCCTTCCCGGGGTCTAACAACAACCGGCACCGCAGACAACAGTTCAGGTGCTGGTCTAGGCAACTCTCAAAGGCATGATCGGCAACCTTTGTCTCTACACGATCATCCTGACGTTCAAATGCCCGACGGCCCTCATTCGGCGTTAATGGAAGATCGCATGCGTGTATTTGGTGAAAACGTGCTTCCACAGCGAACGAGCAAAAGTCTACTTGCCCTCATGTGGCTCGCATTGCAAGATAAAGTGCTTGTGCGTAAATACTAAATCGGTCAAACTCAATCTTCACCTCCTCGTGTTTCAAGGTCTTGTTGTCTATCGCAGCCGTAGTTTCACTCGCCCTTGGCTTGTTTCAAGATTTTGGGACGCCTCAGACTACCGGCGAACCCCCAGTAGATTGGGTGGAAGGTGTTGCCATCATGATCGCGGTTCTCATTGTCGTAAGTTGCCTGCCCTTTTTTTTTCATCCAACGTTCAATCTTTCATAGGTTGTCATTGGCTCGATAAATGATTGGCAGAAAGAACGTCAGTTCAAGGTTCTCAACGAGAAAAAGGAAGAACGCGGGGTTAAAGTCATCCGCAACGGCATCGAACGTCTCATCGATGTGAAAGTAAGCTTGTTCTCATTCTAATTTCACGCCTTTATCATTTTTTTTTTGTGCTCACAGGAAGTCGTGGTCGGCGATGTGGCATTATTAGAACCCGGCGAAATAGTCCCCTGCGACGGCATCTTCTTAACCGGCTACAACGTCAAGTGTGACGAATCAGCGGCAACTGGCGAGTCGGATGCTATTAAAAAGGCGTCTTATGCGGATTGCCTGGCACTGAAACACGCACTGAGCGGTGACGCTCTCGGAGGGGAGCACGTATCTACCCACACGGACTGTTTTGTCGTCAGCGGTAGCAAGGTTCTGGAAGGCATCGGAAGTTATGTCGTCGTCGCAGTTGGCACGAAGAGCTTTAACGGCAGGATCATGATGGGTGTGCCATCTTTCTTTGATAACCGATACCCCGCTTAACTCCAACTCCTTTAGCCCTTAGGACGGAGACGGAACACACACCCCTTCAGTTGAAGCTCAACCTTTTGGCTGAATTAATCGCAAAGATTGGAAGTATTGCCGGCATCCTGCTCTTCTCCTCTCTGATGATCAGATTCATCGTGCAACTCGCTAAAGGCCAGCCTTCCAGGTGACGAAGCTCAATCATGGCATACGCAACTTTTCTGATTGGTGCGTTACAGGTCTGCCGAGCAGAATGGTATGGCTTTTGTCCAGATTCTCATCATCTCGGTCACGTTGGTCGTGGTCGCCGTTCCAGAAGGTAAGGGCTCTGCCCTTTTACGTCAAGTGCACTACGCCTTAACGAGCGTGTTTATAATTAGGACTCCCATTGGCTGTGACCCTCGCTTTAGCATTCGCCACTAAGAGGATGACGAAAGAAAACCTCCTGGTACGCGTCTTGGGCTCTTGCGAGACGATGGGCAATGCCTCCGTCATCTGCACCGACAAGACCGGTACGCTCACTCGCAACGTCATGTCCGTGGTCGCAGGCTCCATCGGGATCCATGCCAAATTTGTGCGCAAACTAGAACACAATCAAGCCCGCACAAACGCGAACAGAAGCCGAAGCCCACATAGGAACTCTGATGCGAAACCTCCTCGCGATGATTTCAGTATCGATCAATCAATGCTTAACACCGTTCTGAGCCGACCGCTTCTTTCGCTATTTAATGCCGCTATCGCTGTGAACTCTACTGCATTTGAGGACGTGGAGAAGGAAAGTGGGGAGCCAGTGTTCGTGGGAAGTAAGACAGAGACGGCGCTTCTAAATTTTGCAAAGGAGCTTGGGTGGGCAGATTGTAAGGAGACGAGGGATGCGACAAAGGTCGTGCAGATGTTTCCATTCTCCAGCGATCGCAAGGCTATGGGCGTGGTGGTCAAAACCGAGCATGGATATCGCTTCCACGTCAAGGGCGCTAGCGAGATTCTGACAAAGCTGTGCAGCAGCCATGTCGTTGTAGACCAGCATGGGAGTACTCGCTCCTATACTGACGACGTCGAGGTGGCGGAGATCGATGGCTTCTCGGAAGAGAACATCTCCAGGACTATCATTTTCTACGCGAATCAGACTCTGCGAACTATAGCCCTGTGCTATAGGGACTTTCCGTCTTGGCCACCACCAGGGGTGCAAGCCACGGCGATCGACGAAGTGGGTATATTCTCAGTGATATGTTGACATACTAATGTGTTCTAGGTCCCATACGATGACATCTCTCAAGACCTAACATTGATCGGAATCGTCGGGATCGAAGATCCGCTCAGAGATGGTGTTCGAGAAGCAGTGGACAATTGTCACAAAGCCAGTGTTGCTGTGAAGATGTGTACAGGTGATAATGTGCTAACGGCGCGTTCAATCGCTACGCAGTGCGGCATATACACGGCCGGCGGCATCATCATGGAAGGACCCGTCTTTCGCCAGCTTGACGAATCACAGATGCTCGAGATCGTTCCACGGCTCCAGGTCCTCGCTCGTTCGTCGCCTGAAGACAAGAAGATACTGGTGGAGAAGCTTCGTGCGCTCGGGGAGATCGTTGCCGTCACTGGCGATGGTACGAATGACGGACCCGCTCTCAAAACAGCGCACGTAGGATTCTCCATGGGCATAGCAGGGACAGAAGTAGCCAAAGAGGCGTCTGACATTATTCTGATGGACGACAACTTCTCTTCCATCGTCAAGGCGATCATGTGGGGTCGTTGCGTGAACGACGCAGTTCGGAAATTCCTACAGTTCCAGATCTCCACCAACGTTACTGCTGTGGTGATCACTTCCGTAACCGCCATCGCTTCTAGTTCTGAGACGTCGGCGCTGTCGGCTGTTCAGCTGTTGTGGATCAATATTATCATGGACACGTTCGCTGCGCTTGCGCTTGCCACGGACCCTGCATCGCCGGCGTCACTGAATCGGACGCCTGATAAGCAGACGGCACCGCTTTTCACTGTGAACATGTACAAGCAGATCTTGTTGCAGTCTGTCTACCAGATCACCGTCATCCTACTATTCCACTTCCTTGGCAACCAGATCCTGGGGTTTGCCGAGACGTCGGGCAATGACACCATTATACAGACTCTCGTCTTCAATGCGTTCGTTTTTGCTCAGATATTCAACTCGGTGAACTCGCGAAGGCTGGATCGGAGGCTCAACATCTTTGAAGGCATGCTTGACAATTGGTACTTTATGGTCATTACCCTCATCGGTGAGTCGCGTCATATCATGTCTGGACTGCACTCACGGCTGGTTTACAGAAATAGCTGTACAAGTGATCATCGTGTTCGTCGGGGGCACCGCATTCCAGGTGACGCGTATTGGAGGTCGTGAATGGGGCATCTCACTCGCCCTTGGCGTTGTATCCATCCCCCTCGGTGCGATCATCCGCCTGCTGCCCAACGGACCCTTTGAACGCCTCTTCATACTAATGCGCTTACTGCCCAAACGCCAAGGCGGTCTTCCAAAAGTTCGCCCAGAGGTTGAATGGAACTCTGCGATTGAACTTGTGCGTGATAATCTCGCCACGTTCGCTAACCTGCGGGGCGGGCGACTTCGTTCGTCTTCATTCGTCGTCAAGAGTCGTCAGGCTAGACTACACGATGACAAACGTGTTCCTCTGTATGTGCTAGTGTTTGGTTTGGCAGATTGTATCCTTAATTTTTTCTAGCCCTTCGTTGATGACCATGGTCCCGACGCTTATTGCATCTTCCATCGGGGCTGGCTGGGCACCACAATCACGCGGTACTCTATCGGACCCTGCTCGCTATGATCCCTCGAAGTCCTCTGCTGCCCTCTGGGAAGGCAGGCTTCAAATTCATCCCGATACGAAGCCAGATGATGCACTGTATCACACAAAATGGGGTCGCGGAAACCATCCGTCCGCGGTGTAGTCGTGTTGGGCATTGTTTGTTTGCTTTACGCGGACTAATGGAGGATCCCTGCCACTCGGAGGGAGGAAATCTTGCCATGCTGTGTCGTTATCCATAATCCTTTATTCCAATATCTATATCAGGCAACCAACCCACAGTCATAAACGCAGGCTGCTAGCGGAATGCCGTCGTAATCGCATCTATTCGAATCCGCTGGTCGATCGTTCTGATGGAAGGGGCCACCGGGTGACTGGATCACGGCCATCGCCACGACTGGGAAGCGTGGTGTATGTGCGCTCCACTCATCCCAATCATATCTACGATAACATAATCTACCCTGCCTTTCACGTTTGACTCCCACACTTGCGGCCAAACACGCATATGACACGCATCTGGTCGTTTTTACGCATTCTTCGTTCTGTTTCACGCACCAAACAATGTTACGGTATCCCCCTTTCACTTAACCCCTTCGTGACATCTTAAATTCGTGCGTTCACTTATATAACAATACACGCAACGAATCCACTTTGAACGGCTTCTCGCAATGTCAGGACTAGATTGACTCGACACATTCCTACTGTATCCATACTATTATTCTTATTATAAGATACACGCCCCTTTACCAATATTTCTGTAACAAATGATATATTTTTCCCCAAATGTCTATGGCTTGTCTCGTGTCAAACCGCAAGAGGTGCAGCGTGACGTTTTGGCTAGCCTGTCCATGTCAGGGACAATCGCGTTCCCTATCCTAGGCCGGGGCCCTTGTGCTCGATGGGGGAAAAGTGTACATCCGGTCACTGATCTAGCCCCATGCACAGCCCGACAGCCGTTCTGAACCATGCCATCGTAATGGTGCCGTTTCGTGAGGGATGACACATGCGCCGCCAAATGCATGCTGAAGAATCGTTCTGGAACGCGCCTCACAATGTCCTGTTGCCAAGGACCAAAAAAAAATTAATCCGTCAATTGGCACAGAGTACAACCGCGGCATAAAAAATTAGTCGATGAATTTGGAATTGTATGGAAATTCTGTACAGAACGCGACCCACGCCGACGTGCCTGTCTTGGGAACGGGCACTGGCTTGCCAACAGCGGTGGCGGACTGTGCTGCATAGGTTTAGCGGGCGGATCTGCCTTTCTCTTATTTTAACTCTTTATCAAACGGCGTCAGATTGGAGAGCGAGTGGTGGTTATTCTCAGGCCCCAGGGACCCTATACAGTTGGCACGACGCAATAGCAAGTATAGGGGCGTAGTTGTGAAGAAAAATCCAAGTGTAGAGTGATGACGGATCCTGTGTTCATAAAAAATCAGGTACGTGCGTTGTTGACAGCACAAGCATTTGGTGCACTCAAGTGCTGAGAACGCCGTTTTGTGCGTGTGCTCATGATAGACATCATGCTATCAACACGCGGTGGCATTCAGCACCAGACCGACACTCTCTGGGTATGTTTGTTCTTGGCTGTTCTGCTAGCTGCGTTGATCGAGCTCCGTGCTGGCTACAGGCGGAGACCAGAGCTAGACTAGACTTGATGAAAAAACGTTGGTGGAGCTGTGTGAATTGCATAGTATGGTCCGTGATCATGTATGAGCGAGACCAAAATTTTAACCTTGCAGTACTCAGCCAGCGGACTGCAGAGTCACCTGAGCCCATAATATTAGGACTAGGATCCGAGAAATCGATCGGCGGCTGCCTACGTCGTGGTTTTCTATGATCGAGGAAGCACTGGACTTGAAAAGCCCGAGGATAGCTATGCTCTCCCCGAGGTAATGCAAATGGTCAAGGTTAGTACAGGGCGTAGGATTGCCGCGGCTGAGAAGCGATAAACCCTATCGGTTCATGGTGGTGGTGCAAACTTTAGTTCAAGTCCATCTCCCAATATAAACACAACACCACAACGATCCTTACTTAAAATTTCTAAAAGCTTAACCAACGTTGAAATATCTTATCCGATATCCTAGCTCGTCTCTTGCTGGCAAAGTCACTTGTCGTTTTTTTAGACAAGCAGGCGTTCTACTTGCTGGATCTGACGTCATGCAGAATCAGAAGAAGATAGCAGATTCAATGTCGTCGCGCCAACATGCGGAATCAGATAACTTTAGTAATGGCGGGTTGTCGTGTCAACGCTCTATACCGATAGCTCTCTGAAGTTCTGGTTGGGTCTAGTACATGCTCAGAGTCCATGTCGATATACCCCCGCCTTCATCGCCACAGAGGTAATAAGAGAGCCTATGCTGGATCATAACGAAATACTGGGGTATCAAGTACATAGCGAACGCAGCCAGTGAGGAACAGAAAGGCAAGGAGTGTCATGACGACTGTCGTGTTTCTGCGAACGAGGACGGTGGGAGGGAAGACAGAAGCGCCGGCTAAACGTACCAAAGACGAGCTTCTCCCGAGCTCAAGCACATGGAAATGATTCCAAATGTAGTCTTACTATTAGGCATGATTTTATAACGTCATGCACACTTGCGGAAGCTGGTCGCGTCCGAGAGGACCGATGTGCGTAACATACTGGCAAAACGTACTATGGGCTGGTGAGGTAAAGAGCATAACTACTTGCGTGTTTACCCAGCGTCGACGAGAAAAAAAAGTACGTTTCTGCGGGCTAGACAGAGAAGAAAACTCAACGAGTGTCTTGCAACCCAATAACTTGTAGTATCATTGGGTCATCAGGTGGCTGCTGTATGATCGAGCGCACCAAAATTTGGTTCAGCAATAAGAGTTTCTTGTAGTCATGTATGAGTATACAAAGGAGGTATACGTAGGTGAGTCAAGGATATGGAAGGTATGAATCCAGAATAGATAGCATAGGGGAAGATCTAAGAAGACAAATGTGTCGGTAGGTAAGCACGAAGGCAGATAAAACACCAGAACGCTCGCACCTCCATGAGTGGAAAATTAGGTACGTACTATAGCTCTTTCAGCCCAGGTGTCTCCACCCATGAGCGAAGCACGTCTCCTTCCTGACCCCAAAGGTAATATATGGCCCGTCGTTGCATGACCATGACATGTTGCGGCAAGTATTGGAACAGTCCAATCATCACCAACATCGTCAAGAGCGAGAATATGATCACTGCAGACAGATCAGAAAATTAAGACATGAAAAGATGGGACTCACAGCAGAGAAGTTTCTCCCAAGGCTCAAGCATAGACAGTGCCAAGGTCGACTCGAACTTGACTCTTTGCCTCCATAAGTAGTCCTTCACCATGACGAAATATAGTTGGGGAGGGATTATAGTTGAGGAGCAGGCAAGCAAGGGTACTTGAAGATGGTTCCACAAAAGAAAACGAGTACTTGAGTTATAGTCCGCCTTTTGAGTTAATCCAATCACGCTGCCCGAGAGGGCGGCGGAAATTGGCGGAAATCGAAGTCATGATTTCTTGGCACGTGATGCGGTCCCACCTGATCAATGGGTTACGGGTATCTTGCAGTCTGTCACCGCTGCGCATCGCACGTTTGTCATGAGCCAAGTTCCTCCGAGACCGATAAAACGAAAGAAGGCCAATATCGGTATGTTTGAGTTGCAGTGGCCACCCTCATTACTAACTTTGAGTCGATTCTGTAGGTCTCTTTCGTTGCAAGTGCTGTGATAACGGCCGGCCATGCAATGGTAACGTTACTCTTAGCCATTCAGATCATTGATTGCGAAAAAGTTGACCCGCACAACACATTGTCGACTCACGCGCGGGATGCGGACGCCGTTGGCCATCGCAAGCTTTACTGCTTGCTTTGTTCACACTTGCAAGGCAATCCGCTGTTGCGCCGTGTGTTGACATGGACAATCTTTTGTTCCAGTATGTCAACGAGCTATAATATCTGCTGGTCTCGATGTTTCTTATGTGATCATAGCACGAGTGACTGTGAATCATGATGTCGGCTTGATTATTTCTGGCAATGTGCCCGGAAATCATTGGCGCAACTCAAAAGGTGATACTGGTACTAGCCCCAAGGCCGTCCAGCTATCTGCTCGTGAGGTCGCTGCATTCTAAACCATAACATCTCTGTTTCACCTTCTGAGCAAATGATTCAACATTTCCGCTCATACTAAGTACCAGGCTCTTGATGATGAAACATAGTTTTGTACATGGTGTAAGAACTACATAGAGGTACATAGGTGGTGGCGCGGAGCTGTCAGGTTTATCACCGTTGGTCGGATTTGGCAGCGAGTTGAGATAATAAAGTTACGTGGGCGGAGACAATGATGGAAGAATAAAGTACGAGAGACATAATACAGTTAAACAGTAGCCCTATGAAAATCAGCGTGAGTTTTGCAAGGGCTGCATCAAATGCTAAGAGACATACTTGACAGGTGAACGTGATGGACCCCCTGTGCCTCAATCCAGACAACGTAAAGTACACCCACATCCATCTGCCAATCAAAAACCTCAGGCTATAGCTCCTTCACACTGGCTGCCGCATGATCCATCCAGTGGTTTAGTACACGCTCGTCGCCCCAGAGATAGTATGCAATGCGAGGTAGTAGTGAGATCAACTGACTGGGTATTACCCGAGACAGGCCGGTAAAGAATAGGAAAGTGAGTAGAGACATGACGATTACTGTATGTGGATGAGTGGTTGGAGGTCGTCGAACGTGGAATACTCACCGAAAACAAGTTTCTCCCAAGGTTCCAGACCACATATAGCAAAGGTGGCTTCAAACATAGTCCATTGTTTCCATGCATACGCGCTGAGTGAGTTGCATCGAAAGCCAGTGGTATCCCTGGCCAGCGGGGGTGGCTTAAAGGGGCGGGTCATACTGTGCAAGAAGGAGCAATAGTAACGATATGGTGAGATACACCCCAATGTCATCAAATTATATATACGTGAACTATTGAATGTAGGGTTATTTTTATCGGTGGGATGATCTCGGCCATCATCATCGTGGTAACCAACCAAAACACGCATATTAATAATTCCCGTTTCTTGCAATTCACAGACTCATTGCAAATGCCAACAAAGAGATATAAAGATAACGCTATCCAATAGCCTCTAGGACACACTCATCAGAGACAGCTTTCACACACACGTCACCACGGTTGTCGTACACAGCTCGTCGTCTGTGTTGTTGTCGACATGCCATACAATCGAGAGCATCACTCGCAGCCGTCGTCGTCGATGCAAGGCATCGTGCCCTAGGTCTGGCTTTTCGAAGCTCATCTCTTTCGAACTCCGAAGCAGTATCATTGGTGCCTCATGCATTGCTGGATCGTTAAAGGCATCAGTTACGTTGAACGCCACAGTGGCTACACATGATGGGTCACGATGACGGACCGCTAGAACAAGTCGAAGCCATCCGCACAGATGATGATCAGATGGATGGTGATGAAGAGAAAAATATAGCTAGCAAAGTTTCAGTGGGCAAGGACTCAGGGAGCGTCAAGATTGCCAAGTTGACTGCCCGCCTCCTGGCGTTAGTACTAGTATGACTCCCTCAGCTTCAGTACTCACCCATTTTATAGGCAGCGCTTTGGGGGGATTCCAGGAGTACCGGTTGGGGCTAAATGGGAGGATCGGTGTGTATCTTCATTCTCATTTGATTCAGTTGAATTCATTTGTTCGTGTCTTTGCAGCCAAGGGTGTTCTCATGCTAGTGTACACCGTCCTTTGATGGCTGGCATATATGGCACTAAACACACTGGTGCCTTCTCAATTGTCGTTTCGTGTCACTACAAAGATGACAAGGATTTTGGCGATACGATGTAAGCACCTACCACACCGCTTCATTTTAAAGCGTGACCATTGTATTCTGAGCCTTACGGGTATATAGCTACTATACAGGTACAGGTGTGTATTCACAACCTAGGTTCCACTATTGTATGCCAACGTGGTAGCGTCAGGGGGTCGCAAGCGGTGGTCTGATAGCTGTCCTCCGAAGCGTGTAGGTCATTTTCTTACTCATATAGCGTGATTATTCATTTAAAATTCTGAAGCTCCGATTAGGTCCGCAGGTTTTTGATCAGCAGTGGTCAGATTCAGGAAACGAAGCACTTGTCGTGAGTTTTTCTGTCTTTGAACGTGAGATCCCCAAATGACTGCAAAACAGAAATCGCGTGACACAGGCAACCCCGTGCGCGTCGTCCGAAGCTACAAAGTACTTTCCGATTTTGCGCCTGCCGATGGCTATCGTTATGATGGTCTGTACACTGTCGAAAGTGTAATGTTATTTCCCTTATCTATGGAGGATGCGCCAGAACTGATGCTCAAACCTTCAAAGGCATGGAAAGAGAAAAATCCTCAGGGTCTGGATATCTGTCGCTATAGGTTAGAGGTAAGTTGCATTCTAAA
Source organism: Suillus plorans (assembly GCF_016647745.1). Taxonomy (NCBI): domain Eukaryota; kingdom Fungi; phylum Basidiomycota; class Agaricomycetes; order Boletales; family Suillaceae; genus Suillus; species Suillus plorans. The sequence continues at coordinate 129,005 of NW_024537489.1, forward strand.
TCATGGGGCTCTGATTAGACTGATGATGTATCAACAGAGGATTCCAGGTCAACCTCCCCTGCCTCGTCGTTCGCCTGGAGGTACCGATCATGAGCCATCTCCCACCTCCGTAGCTACATCAGATACTGCCGTCTCGCCCTCACATACGTTGATCAGCCGTAAGCGCAAGACTGAGCCATGTTCACCCCAAGATGATCCAACGATCTATGCCGATGCGGCGTCTAAGAAGTGCAAACTCGCCGACCAAGCGCCGCCCCAACCATCGTCGTCTTCACCATCATCATCATCATCTGCCGTGCAGCCACAGGTTTTGACGCCGGTCCTGATGACTATTGAAACCCCGCTGCAGAAGCACAACCAGCGGGTGCAGAAGGAGTTGCAGAAAGAGAAACAGCAATGCTTCTCTGGAACGAGCTCTTCCATGAAGACACCTGTGAAGAGGCGACCTAGCATGTGGACCAGCCAATCCAAACCCAATAGCCTCATATGGAGACCCATGCGGAGCATCTCTTGCGATGAGAATGACGAAGATACCGATATAACACTTGATGACGAAGACATTGATATACCATTTGATGAGGAAGATGAGGAAGATCTACTACTCGAGGACCTCGAAATCACGGCGGCTTCCCTATTTTCATCGCTCTTATCCCCGTCGCCCTTCTGAGCGAGTCATCAAATACCTATTATATACCGGGTGCTCTGCTTTCTTGCTTTCAAGACCTCGAATCCATGTTTCTCATTCACTTCGCCCATCTGGTAGGACCAGTCACGGATGTACAGTACCCTTTTTCTGTTTTCTTGCTTTGAGGATCATTTGGAATGTCTGCCTGCTGATACTGCTCTACTAGGTCTGTCTACGTTTAGTTAAACTCGTGTCTGTAGCCCCGTACTTGCGCAATTCAGGAATTCACGCAGAACTACGGGACAATCTAAGTATGGAACCTCGTCTCGCAGGAACAGATGCAAATTGTCTGTATTATCGACGCATCATTATTCGTTGGTGGAGTCGAACCTTGGCCTGGCCAGATGATCACGGTTTTCGAACTCCGACTGAGCAGCAGTCTGTATAAGAAGCCTCATTGTTGGCCTCGTGTGCTTTTCTCCATCATCTTGACAGTCGCTGACGACAAAATACACAAGGACTCAGAGGCGAAGACATCAAACAGTGTTTAGGACCAGAAGATGAAAGAAGAAACACCCAGAAAAAGGTGCAGGAAGGCCAGGGTACCAAGTGAAGACCCTCGTGCCAGGCCGGTGTTAGCAATATTCAGTGTCCCTCCATCGGCCACACTGTTTAAATACTTTCTTTGCAGGCACCACTTTGGGGAATATCCCGGAGCACCTTTCGGGACAACATGGAATGATCGGTGCGTACTGTGGATTTTCGTGTAATAACTTCAGTTACCTCATCTGTCTATTTGTAAACAGCGCAGAATGTTTTCATGCTGGCGTACATCGCCAATTGGAACCTGGTATACATGGCACTAAGGAAATGGGCGCATTCTCGATTGTCGTCTCGGGTCAATACAAAGATGACAAGGATGAGGGGGACACGATGTAAGCACCTAGCGGTACTTATTTCGAGCCACAGTAGTAATATTACCTGTCCATATAGCTTTTATACAGGTTCAGGTGTGTATTCACAGTCCGGGCTACAAGATTGTATGCCAACTTAGAATCATCAGGGGGTCACGAGCCCGGTGATCGTGTAAATTCTCATTGTGCTTCATAGCTTGACGCTGATTGTAATTCCAAAAACGCGCGAGCAGGTCCGTGACCAGGAATGGACGGATTTTGGAAACGAAGCACTTCTTGTGAGTTCTATACCGGATAGATGCGATGACAAGAAATGACGATACAATAGAAATCTTCCAAAACAAGCAACCCCGTGCGCGTCATTCGGGGCTACGAGCTCGAATCCGAATTTGCGCCCTGGGAAGGCTTTCGGTATGATGGCTTGTACATCTGTAAACGTGTAATATTGTTCTTAATATTTACATACATCCGTTGAGCACTGATCATCGATCCTTTGTCTTCAAAGGCGTGGCAAGAAAAGAACAGAGACGGACATTATGTCATCTGTCGTTACCTTATGGAGGCAAGTCTCCTAATAATCAGGCTTTGATTAGACTGACCAGTATCAAAAGAGAGTTCCAGGCCAACCACCCTTACGCCGTCGTTCACCGGTTGTCGGCCTTTACATGCCAATACCAGGCTTCGAAGACGTGCAGCCGCTAGCGCCAGGGCCAACTCCAGTAAATGGACGCCAAAGATTCAGGGATCGGTTGAAGGCCTTGGTGGATAATGATCAACGAACTCATGGCCCCTGTAAAGAGCTCCGCCGTTGAGCTCGCTTGCGAACGTGGTATACGTGAGGCCCTCTTGCGCCTATCACGCCTAAGCCCAGGTTCAGCGAGATTCAAGGAAAGAAAATGAGGCCCCCGAGATATCCTGATGATGACGAAGTGCAGATATGTTCTACGAGGAAGAAGATGAGACAGATGTAATACCTGATGACCTTGAGATGGATATTGTACCAACAGACCACAGTGACAACTTTCGATGCACTACCCTCCAACTTGACCAGTAGATAGCCCTCAAAACATGCACCACAACAGGGCACGATTGCATACCGAGTCTCAGACTGGCATTCGCATGCCAACATTCCAACGACTGTAGAAAAAAAACATCAATGCAAAGATGAGCAGGCAACTTGCTCACACTGTCCATAGGGACAGCCGCAACAACACTTGAACGAGCTTTGTAAAGTCGTTAGCCATAATATGCAAGGACGAACCAGTTAGCTCTGGAAGTAGTTCGCATATGTGCGCTGGTATATGGGGTATGCATTAAACGATCTTATGACTGCGTTATGGATGAGATAACATCATGGGATGTCAGATGACGGGAGAGATCGTCGTAATTAAAGACTGGTAGATTAATGATGACCGTCAGTGTATTCAGGAGATGTACAACATATAAAAGAGCCAGAAGCGAGTCCAGCGTGTGATATCGTTGTGGTAGCGACGACGGGAGGTGTGGAGACAAGATAGAGGAAGCAGCATGCCCTCGGTTTTTCTCATGCTGGTGCATTCCTCTGCGTGACACGAGGCAGAATTCGAACATGAAAATGTTATCAAGTAGAATTGAATATTCGAGTAGATAGATAGGAACACGCGCGTTTGGCCTGGCAATACAGCACGTCAACTAATACTGAGGGATGCTCATGCAGCTCCATAACTGCATCGCTTGGTCTGCCAGAGAGGCGATTCAGAACCCAGTGGAAAGGGCGGGGTCGCGATGGCGTATCGAGTGTATGATAAAAATGAAAGTGGCCACGATCCATACGAATGGTGATGGTTGGGACGGTGTCGTACAGACAACGGAGAAGATTGAGGCGCTTACAACAGTACCAGATGAGACATTAATGACGTACGTGAGCACGATTTGGTGGGCCGTTAAAGAAACATCGGGGTACATACATGGGAACGTCGTGTAGCATCAACCTATCGGAATGCAAACTCGTCTGTCTTCACATCCAAGATTTTGACTTCGAATAGCAGTCGAGGGCTCCAAGTCCTTGTATCTATCGGTACTCGCAATTGACATGGTCGTGTCTTGCGAGTAAAGGACGGCATAATGATGACACTGCAAATAGTACCTTGTCTCCGCGAGGTCCGACTCGTCCGAGCGATTGTCTTTTCGGTCTCCGCATCCTACTGCCTTGCAGTCTCATCTTAAAATACGCCCACCACTAGCCGAAAATATCAACTCCAGCGGATCGACCTGACTGGCCGTGTATGCCCTATCCATTTCGCAATGATCTTGCCTGTGTCGATGTCCCACAACCTCACCGCACCAACCACACTTCCGCTAACTCTTTTCTTACCGCCTGAAGACAATACCATGGTCTCACTGTCTCCGTCCTGATCCCGTCCTATCTGTTCTCCACTCTTCAATTCACATACCCGCAGCGAGCCGTCCGTTGAACCCAGTCATCATCCGCTCTCCGCCTAGCAGATGTATGGCGCCAAAAACCAGATTGATGTGTCCTTCAAATTTCTGGTGGGCGTTATCGCTGATGTCTCCTGCTTCACAGCAACGGGTAAAGTCATAATCAACTATCAGGTGCAACTCCATTCTAGCTTTCATCCAACGAAGGCCAAAACCAAAACCATCACTCGCTACGATGTGTTTCTCAACAGGTCTCGAAGCGTTGACACCAAGGCACAATGGGCGTTTAGGTCAAGTCAGTGTCGAGTTTACTGGAAGCTCGAGCTGGCACATTGTACATGTGACACCCTCGTGATTACTTCACAGCTTTTAGTGTAGGCTACGTGGCAGATGTCCGTCATCTCCGAGTGGCCCATGCTCAATACCCATCTGGTGTGTAAGATGTATATTTGACCGTGCCTAAACTCACTAGACGGGTAGCTTTCCCAATCGCTGACACCGGTCACCATGATATTCCATCTTCATCCACAAACTTTGGAACAACATCACTACACGTGAACTTTGCGATATAGCCTTGGTGGTGGATCACTATCGTAGTTTCCAAACAATCCGGTTTGCTGGTGGCTAAGCGCTGATGTCTTGCGGATAGGCCCGCCATTCATTGAGACAACGACACCTTCAGTCAGAGAATGCAGCTGCTGAAGGTAGTATTTTTGGATTACAGCTCGTCCATGCTCGCGCCCTACCGTGTAGATGTCGTCGATATTCGGAATGAATATATGATTATGATGATTATCGTATCATGTAAACCATATGAAGACAGAAGGTGTGTTGAGACTGGCCAGGAGTATTATTCACTGCATTTCCCACTGTTTCCAGCTCGAGTCAGGACGCAGCATTCCGAATAACCATGGACTTGAAGACTGAAGTTACGGCTTTCGAACTCCGACACAGTAGTAGTCTATAAGTACTGCTTATCTCCATTGTCCTCACAATCACCAACGGCCCAATAAACAACGTTCGCACTCAGAAGGACTTGGACGCGAAGACATCACACAGTGCCTGGGACGAAAAGATAGGTGATCCAAGAGAAATGTCTAGCCAAATACCGGCGTAAGTCTCTCAGTGTTCCTCCCTCAATTATATCTATTCATGCAGTGTCTTTGCAGGCATCGCTTTGGGGAAATTCCAGGAGCACCTGTGGGGACGACATGGGCGACTCGGTGCTTGGTCTTGATTCTCGTTTGATACATCAGTTACCTAATCTGCCTATCTGTTCACAGCAAAGAATGTCATAATGCCGGCGTGCATGTCCAATTGGAGCCTGGTATACATGGCACTAAGGAAATGGGCGCATTCTCGATTGTCGTCTCGGGTCAATACAAAGATGACAAGGATGAGGGGGACAAGATGTAAGCACCTAGCGGTACTTATTTCGAGCCACATTAGTAATATTACCTGTCCATATAGCTTTTATACAGGTTCAGGTGTGTATTCACAGTCCGGGCTACAAGATTGTATGCCAACTTAGAATCATCAGGGGGTCACGAGCCCGGTGATCGTGTAAATTCTCATTGTGCTTCATAGCTTGACGCTGATTGTAATTCCAAAGACGCGCGAGCAGGTCCGTGACCAGGAATGGACGGATTTTGGAAACGAAGCACTTCTTGTGAGTTCTATACCGGATAGATGCGAGGACGGGAAATGACGATACAATAGAAATCTTCCGAAACAGGCAACCCCGTGCGAGTCATTCGGGGCTACGAGCTCGAATCCGAATTTGCGCCCTGGGAAGGCTTTCGGTATGATGGCTTGTACATTTGTACACGTGTAATATTGTTCTTAATATTTACATACATCCGTTGAACACTGATCCTTTGTCTTCAAAGGCGTGGCAAGAAAAGAACAGAGACGGACATTATGTCATCTGTCGTTTCCTTATGGAGGCAAGTTTCCTAATGGTCGGGCTTTGATTAGACTGACCAGCATCGAAAGAGAGTTCCAGGTCAATTACCCTTACGCCGTCGTTCAACGACTTTCCCCCGTTACAAGCTATTACCAGGCGAAGTCGTGCAGCCGCCAGCGCCAATGCCGCCCCCAGTAACTCCCCGTCAAAGAATCATGCAGCAGTTTGGGGCCTTGGTAGATGATGATCAACGAACTCACGGCCCCTCGAAAGAGCTCCACCGTTGAGCTCGCTTGTGAACGTGGTATGCCGGAGTGCTTATCACGCTCAAGCCCAGGCTCACTAAAATTCAAGGAAAGGAAACGAGGAACTTGTACGATAACCCTCGAGTGAAAGTGTGATATCACAGTGCAGATATGTTCCCTGAGGAAGAAGATGAAGCAGATGTAATACCTGATGCGAGATTAATATTGTACAAACAAACCCTCATGATATGGTCAATAAGCACGCGACTTTTGATAAAATGGGCGGTTGAATTCAGGTTTCTTCCAACCTCTGTTTCGAGTGTAGTTTAAGGGATGACTGATAGGCTGTGAGGGGAATAAAGTTGTACCGACATGTGACTCGGTGGACACCATTGCCATGACCAAATTTTGTTAGGTCAGCTTTGCATCGATTCAGATGAACATTTTACTCAGTATATATTATAGATTGCCAAATAAAACATTCATATCCATAGTATCCTCGTAATGATGGAATATTGTCGAGACTGGATAGGGGTTTTGTTCACTATGTTCATTCTTAAGCTTGAACGTTGAACACTGATGAGTAGTTGGTTTATTACGAGTGTCACCATGTCACCCTTCACACTATGGAATCAGTAACTATGCCGCCGGTTGCCCAGCACACAATTACAGAGGTTTGCATAAGTATACGGATTGGAAATGCCATTCCTCCGAGTCAGGGAAGCACATATACACCTTAGAATTAGCTTTCGCAGATCGCAACACAGAAGGATGAGTGCCGTGCTCGACACTTATGTAAAAAGGCTTAGGGATAATGAGAATTGATTCTTGCGATCAGATGATTGTGCGATAGTGATACATCGATGATAACTGTCTAATTTGCACCGTAACGAAGACAGGTTGTCCAAGATGGAGATAACCTCGAGCTTCTGACCTTAGGCTGTAGCTGTGCTAACAGTTTGAAAAGAGTCGAAACTCCAACATGATACTCAAGACATACCACGTTAGAGAGCCTTCTTGGGGGTGCCCTCCTTGGGGGGCCCGTTCTTGAGGGGCTTAATCTCACGGGATTCCTCCTTGGTGGGCCCGTTCTTGAGGGGCTTAACTTCACGGGATTCCTCCTTGGCGGGCTCAACATCACGGGATTCCTCCGCAACAATGTCTGTACCACAATGTGTATCTCGTTAAACAAGATGTAGATAGCGCAAACATGCCGAGACATACATGAGAATGATTTCGTAGGGGGGTCCGCGACATCACGGGATTTCTCGGCGGCGATGTCTGTGTCACAATGCACATCTCGTTAGACAATATGTAAACAATGTAAACACGCCGAGACATACCTGTGAATGCCTTATTGGGGGGGACCTCGGCATCAGAGGGGTCCTCAGCAACAAGATCTGAATGGTTTTGACATCAGACATGGCGCAGATAGGATGAGCACGCTAGAGCATACACGGGAATGCCTTTTGCGCGCGTTTCTCGACATCAGAGGGGTCCTCAGCAACAAGATCTGAATGGTTTTGACATTAAACATGGTGCAGATAGGATAAGCACGCTAGAGCATACACGGGAACGCCTTTTGCGCGCGCTTCTCGACATCTATGTCACCAACCAGGTAAGTAGTGCACCACAAGATGAGGCTAGCACTGAAGCCTCACCTTTGACGACCGGAGATGCCGCGGTCATCTGCAGCAAAGCAATGGCAACACAAACGAAAGATAAAGTGAGCTTCATTGTGGTTAGATGTAAGCAATAGCGATCGTTGGAGGGTGTTGAGTGTACAATTGATGCAAGGAGTGAAACCTTTATATCTTTGGGTAGCTCGATTATCTCTCAGACTCGCTCGCAGAAAAACATTCATTCTATAATCGGTTTGGAGTGTATATCGTGTGCTTAGGAAAAGCCTGAGCTTTCTTCCGTTCACAACCTGCTTGTTCAATCCACCACGATAAGGCGAGAAAGTCTGCCTCTAGGCAGGTCCGTATTGTTTCTTGATTGCTTAGGCGAAACGTTCTTCCGTTAGTTGACACAGAAGAAGGACCTCGGTGTGGCCAGGTTCATAGTGAGAGTGAAGTGATGGGAGGCCCTGTTCAACAATTTTGTCAGGTCCCTGGATTGATCAGAAAGAACCACGAACACGTCATGCTGAGCAACAGCGTAAGTAAATCTCCGTGACCTGAAGCGACTTACCAATGTCGTGTTTATTGTTCCAGGAGTTGATGTTGTACCAGTGGCATCTCAGCCCGTCCAAATCCAGCTCTTGCTCAGTGCGGCTACATCGACAATGTCGTTCCCACTCCCGAAGACGGTCTTGCAGTCAACAAGCCTTATACTTCACGCTGTGTGAGTAAGGCTGTATCGAGTACAGGTTTAAAGTCCTAGACTGATCTCTCGCGTAAAATTCGACCTGATGGAGATAGGTAGCGAGTTTTGTTAAGGCTTAACATTATATACGTGGTCGCGAACAAAGTCATGTGCCACTAGTGTGCAAGTTGACGCGTTGTTTGTGCCAGTGGCGAGATCCCAGTGCCTGCCAACTCCTCGGACTCAGGCAAGTAAACGATATCGTCACCAGATTCAACATCTTGTACTAAAAGTACTTGTAACTCACTTGACCATTTTTTACTGCGTCGAAGGAACTTTCTGAAAAGTAGACGCAACCACTTTGGAGGGCTGGTATGTTGAAACTGACACTCTGATTCAGAATCTAACATTGCTCCTTGGCAGGGGGGGGGGGGGGGGACTGACGGTAGAACTATGAAGTACTCCTACAATTGAGTTCGTTATCTACCAGGAACATCCAGTCAGGCCGGCGGCCAGTTGGCAGAATTCTCGACTTCTGCCACCCGTGGAGTAGGTGCGACTCGCGGCTGTCATGGCCCTGGACATACTTAATGCCATTTAGCATTTGTCTCATTATGCGAGCATCGGACGCACAGGTAGATGGAAGCTGATGTTCAGGACTCGATGCAACAGATCAGTCAGTGTTGTCGAAAGTCCGGCAGTTTGTTCAACCGAGTACAACTCACACTGCAGATGGGTTCCCCTGATGTGCACCATAAAGCAATCTGGCGTGTTGTGACACGTTATTTTCCGTGCCTGCCAGCAACAGCTCAAGCTATAGTAGTGGTTTCTGGTAAGTTGAGCATGTAATGCTAATAGTTACCTTGTATATTCAGTGACCTGAAAATTTCTCTCAGAGCACGTCCAACGGCAGACTCAATGCTTCACAACCTCAAACTTCGACTCTCGGGCATATTACACGTATTTGGGCCTGGTGCTTTCGCCATTAGCATCATTTTGAACATCCTCACCATACTGCGCTTGCGACATCAATCTGTCGATGATAAACAGTACTGTATGTCGAGGTCGTCCCTTACTGACAGCCATCTCATCAGCATATTTGATGCAGCTTATATCGGTAATGATCATCCGATCGAATTACCCCTCGACTTGGAGATTGTTGGATTGACGTTTGAAGACTCAAAATATTACAGTACTTCGGGGCTCACGGCCTGGTCGGAGTGGAATCTGCTTGATCACTTTCAACAAGGCCACGGATTCGTTCGTCTGGGACCAAATGGTAAGTAAACACCCACCCCATTCTTGTCAGTGCATGAGTCAGACGCTTGCCATTCCCACATTCTATCAGGGCGACTGTTTGGTGTCTCGATGTTTCACCAGCTGCATTGTCTACAAATGATCCGATTAGCCCTTATGAATGGGCCCAATGATCATAGTGGCCACTGCCTCAACTTCTTGCGACAGGCCATCCTTTGCAATTCTGATACTACCCTCGATCCAGTCTACACCAATGGATCGGTGTCAGGCTCAAGCGGCTTGGGTGTCACGCACATATGCCGAGATTGGTCGCAGGTTTATGCGTACATTGAGGAGAACCAGAGGAGCCCTGTGTGGGCAGAGCACAAAACAGAGATGTAATCATAACGCGAAGTCAAGTGGGAGGATCTGATTTCGCACTAACGCTGGATGAGATCAGCTCGTAAAATACTTACTTATAAATCTCAGTTGGTGCTCGAAGCGGTAGCCGAGTCCCCAAGGCTATTCAATGTCGAGGGTTAATCTGAGTGACAAGGCAGCATTTCTCTCATGTGCACCGTGATTGCATGATAAAGGTCTTGGTCATTGTCTCGGTGCTTGAATTGGATGTCAAGCGCAGTCGCAGGGTTATTCAATGGAAGGTCAGGCTAGCATGGGTATCGAGTAGAAATTGATTGATCGCGAGTACCCAAGAGTCGTTCAAGGTGATATGCGATAGAGATGCATGAAGGCTGTCAAAGCATGGGCGGTGTCAGGGAAGACGTAAATGCAACATAACATGTCAAATTCATTCTTGATCCATAATTAAGTACGATGCAAAACTCCAAGCTCCAGAGCTCCGTCATCCAACTTCCATCCAACAAGCATGTAGAACATATACCGAGCGACATGGTGAGATACGATAACTACGTCCAGCGTGCAATAAGGTTTATCCGATAAACATATAGACGATACACCAAGCAATAATGAAGAGAGGAAAACACCCTGAGAAAAAGAAACATTCGATGCAAAAGGAGTGTGAGTGTTGTACAATGATTTGGCCCAATATATAAAAGAATGAAACAAGTATCGTAGTCGTAGAGATAGACAAGGTTCGTGAAGAATCGGAGAAAATACTAGATCACAGCAACAGGAAGTTAGCAAGAGTGACAGATCGGCAGGCCAAGGGGGACATACAGTCGTACGCTAGACTATGTCGCGTTGCGGGCAGGAACAATATACCCGTAGACCAATTTTTTCGGGTCTTGGAGAGTGAACTTGCGACGTCCCTTCTTAGCACGGTCTTTGCTTTCAAGGAGTGGTCCGCATGTCGCTTGATGCCGATCCAAAGAATCGGATCTCGACCACCGCTTTCCGCAATAAGGGCATTCGCAAGACGTAGTATAGTGGACGCTCTCAACGTGACGGCCCAAACTGAGCATCGCCTCTGATCTTGAGCAATCCTCGAATTTGCAGGCAGCCGTGTCTGTGGATTTGACACCGTGCCAGTGCAACAGGTGATATGCGACGCGGGCCTTGTTCATTTCTACGAACAGCCCGCAGGGCTGGTCCGTCCAACCGCATGCTCGTACGCAAGTCATCCCTGCGGGTAGTTCGTTCGTAATCTTGACGGACCGCTTGGAGTAGGAATCGTCGAGTTCCATCGCCCCAAATCTCCTCGTTCGAAGAAGATTACCATGGGCATCATGAGTCCTGCGCCTGCTGATATCTACCGGCTTCGGGTCGTGAACGGGCATACCCATGACTACGGCAGTAGCGTCCGCTAGTCTGTAAAAACCAAACTTCCCCTCTCTGATTTCTTCTTCGTCATCGTCCAAGCATCTGCGCTTGCGGGTGGTTAGCGCGGGAGATGAACTGGAACCATCTTCCTCGGATTTAACGGTATGGCGAGTTTTACGCTTGGGACGTTTGGCGCACATCTGCCCATTGGGGGCGGAGGAAGATGGCTCCAAGCTGTTGTCATCACTCAGATACATTGTCGCGTCAGAGTCAGACGCGGACGGCAAAAAGGTTTCGGTATCCGACATCGTGTCCATGATGGCACTAGCGTATGCGTTGCCGGTATAATCCATTGTCGAGGGGATAGACACTTCAGCCTGTAAGTGCGTATTTTGCTCTTGAGAGAATGGAGGTCGGGGGTCATATGCGCGAGGATCCCCCGCTGCCCAAAGCTCTAGGTCGACGACAGTGGGAAAGTAATTTTGCGCAAAATTAGGTCCATGCGCATACGAACCACCATCATAGCCATACTGGGACCATACAGGGACTTCCAGCGACGCTTGAGGGACGGAAAAGGGCTGCGGAGAATAGTGTTGGCTCGGATCGAATGGGGGAAGCTGGAGGAGACCAGCCACCGGAGCGGTGAATTGGTTCAACGTTGGAAACGACATCTGAGTATTTGGAACATCCGGTAAAGATGCTGAAGACCTGGAAAAATGAATGAGCAATGGCGGACACTCAGTTGGGGTGGCACGTACCAGTGATACGCCTTTAGGTATTCATCTTCCTCGCAGGCCCGAGCCCATCTGCCACAGGCCGTCAGTTGAGTCGATGTTTGGATCGAGGTAGAACTACATACTCAGCCCGGATGGCGGACACATCTTCGGGATAAAATAACTCTTGAGCGTCTTCCGAGACCGTGTTAGCGATGGCCTCTGTGTGGATTCCAGGTTGAGAACACGAAAGGATAGTCCCGCTAAAAAAATTATGAGATGGAGCGCGTCATCCGACACGAGATTGAATACTAACCTATCCATCGACATCTGAAGACTGTCGTATGAGGCACTAAATGCGGAAGGCATTGTCAGCATATACCGAGTCGACATGTCAGTAGACTTACCTAGACATATCAATGATTTGAACAAGCAATATCAAATGGCTAAGATGAAGTGGCAAGGGAAAGAGGGCGAGAGATAGAAAAGTGAAGGAGAGAACGCCAGGTTTTTAACCTCACAACATGTGGAGAAGCGCGATACAAAGCACGCCTGTGGACGAGCACTATGTCCCGACAACATGTCGCAAAAAGGCAAGCGTGTGTGGTCACTTCACATATTTGTGGCGTCTATTCAACTGCTTTGAAGCACCATGCGTGCATCAATCCACAAAAGCACAAACCTTTCACCACACGTCGCTCATCCTTTGTTAGACCTAGACGCGCGTGGGGGCGATGAAGTAAGTACTGGCGCTTGCTCACTAAAGGATATGACATTACTAGTGCGTGCAACAGTACAACTCCATCAAAATTCGAAGTATCGCAACAATGAGATTTTCGTGAAAGATGGTCACGGCACACTCAACTACAACCGCGAGCTTTGACAATGGTAACAGTAACAAGCGACCTGCAGTACAAGCGGGCAGCTGATATATTACAGCTGAATATTGCGCCGTAGAGGAACGTAAGATGTGAAGGTGCGAAGCACCCCAGGCCTGAAACTTCTGACATATGTAGTGTCAGTTGCATGTTTAATTGTAAACGTGCAGAGACACTTACCTTCACTGTTCATTGGGTTGTGACCCAGCCTAGTCCTTGCCGCAGAGGTGAGAATTGGAGGGCTTGATATCATCTAACCACTCAATGGACAGTGGACACCGAAATACTTTTTCAGATCGAAACCATGGTTTGACATTAGCGTTTATGTGAAGATATCAGGAGCTAGGTGGCAATGTAACAGAGAGAACGCGGCACATAATACCCTCATTATCATGATATGAGGGTAGCATTCTCTGGACTAGCTTGAGATGTCAACAGCTTCATGACTTTGGATCACTTCAAGTTGAAGATACATCACATATTTGTTCAACCTGAGATAGGCATATCAACACGCGCGACTTTTGTTATCATAATTATGTCAGAGGCATGAAGCTGCACGCATAATACAGGGTTTGTGTTGATATCAGAATTCACCGTGGTAAAGCAGTAGTGTTCAAAGTCTGACTCGGAGCAACGCGTACACGTTGTTTTGGTCTGTTGTCCAAAGGCTTCCGAGAGTTTCCTTATGTGGAAGCCGCACATTGCAAATCACTAGGTTCTCGACAAGTTCCTTGACCATGTTTCAATATTTCAATGTGCAACCTCGTGTATGTTTCTTAAGCAGGCCACATGAATATTCACTGAGACGCTGATCACACTCAGACTAGGGTAGCTTTTCTGCATAAAATAAACTGGCCAATAAACTGAAGAAATAAACTGTTGTTATTAAGTAGGGCTTAACATTATATGTAATGGTACATACAGTATCCCTGACAACCACTACAGGACAGACAAAGCAGTTCTATTCCTGCAGAAGGATTGTTTGAAATTTGAATGCCTGATCAAATATCCAAAATGCTATAGCGCTAAAGTTTCATCCGCCCAGGCAGTTTTATGAAGGCACACCGCTTAGCACAAGCAGCACATGTCAGGGCAAAATCTAGGCGAGGTTGTACTAAGTACCGTGACCGAATGCGCTGCGTTATCTCGCAATCTTGTAGTCCAATGAGAGGTCATAGGAATTGCGATACCCCCAATCGATCCTGTTTTCCTTGAACGTCTGATTCTCAGGCTGGAGATCAGCTGTAGTAGGAGGCTGCTGGTTTCTTCCCATTACAGGCACCGTTAAAATTCTTTGCCAAATGTGACATATGTGACAGTTCCGCGTGATCGGGTTTTTTAGAGTACTCAGCGCCTACATGCCCGACAACTTGTGCTGCAACCACTGCTGCGTGGATTATAGGCAGGTCTTCACGCGCACGAGCCTCCACACCATCTAAAGCATCTATCCCAGTCGTGTGAGGGTGCGCAAGAATTTGAAGAAGAATTATGTGCCACTGAGTCTTAGCCTTCCGGTGAGGTCGCGGTGAAATGAATCATAATCATCACTACTAACTATTCATAAACTATGACAGTTGATTTGTCATAGATCAATATCATGATGAGCAGAATCGGCCGAAAAGATTTGATTGTCGACAGTCCCCATGGTAGATTTCCGGCTAGCCCACTTTTTTTTGGGTAGAACGTCATGCAAACGCCATGCTGGCCACCCTTGCTGCAAGATGGCGTTTTATCATACGCCCTATCACGCCCTATCACACGCCATCACCCGCCCTATTGCGCCACTTCTCCGCAACTGACATATGTGGTAGAATTCGATCGGTAGGCCCTCTCTATGTCGACATGCTGATAGCTATAGGCTCATTGACCACAGAACGCTCATATATCTAGCATGGGTCGTGGCTAGCTTGAAGTCTTATCTCTTCCCTCCTACCTTTTCGCTCACGACCGCTCGCCACAATGGGTGCCGAAAAGACAGACGCTACTGCTGATCACACTAGCAAAGGCGAATTCTCCGACGTCTCAGGCCATGATGGAGAGTCTCTTCAGGGGCCCTCGCGGTACACCCTGCAACGTAAACTCAAGAATCGTCACATTGCCATGATCAGGTGTGTTTAATTTTCTTCTCTTTCCTGGCGAATTCCAACCTCCGTCAAGTATTGGCGGTGTTATCGGTACTGGTCTTTTTGTTGGAACCGCAAACTCTCTGAGTTATGGAGGCCCCATCGGTCTGTTGCTCGGCTACATCGTGATGGGCACCATCGTCTATTGCGTTATGATTAGTTTGGGAGAAATGGTATGCTTGTTGCACGTCCTAAACGTAGACCACATACCTGATCTTCATCTTCATAGGTTGCTTACCTACCTATACCTGGTGGTCACATCAAACTCGCCGAGCGCTTCGTTGACCCTGCGTTCTCTTTTGCTATGGGTTGGAATTACTGGTATGACTGGGCGATTGGTTGTACGTCTTATTTTTCCTCGTTCATTTTTCACAATTACTGACCTCTTACTTTTCAGCACCTGGTACTTGAGTTGGATGCCTTTTCTTGACATGCCTGCTGACATTTTTTATCATCTCAGCTGAAATTTCTGCTGCTGCATTATTGATCAACTATTGGAATTACACTGTCAATGATTCAGTATGGGTCGTCATATGCCTTGCCGTTGTTGTCGCCATTAATACGCTCGGTGCTGGCGCTTACGGCGAGGCGGAATTCATATTTGCGTGCGTACCGAATACTATATCCCGATCTCGCATTCTAAGATTACTGCAGATCCATTAAGGTCATCACAATCACTGGTCTTATTATTCTCGGCATAATCATCGATTTGGGAGGTGGCCCAAACCGTGACCGCATTGGATTCCGCTACTGGAAAAATCCTGGACCATTCGTTCAGTATAATGGCATTCAAGGTGCCAAGGGACGATTCCTTGGCTGGTGGGCTGTTCTGATCCAGGCTGCTTTCTCGTTCATTGGAACCGAAATTGTTGCTGTACGTTATATTCCAGGGCTATCAATAAATATATTACTTACGAATCCCACCTAGATTGCTGCTGGAGAAGCGAAGAATCCTCGTCATACCTTGCCCAAAGCCATCCGTCGAGTGTACATCCGTATATTACTTTTCTACATCGGTGGAACACTCATCATTGGTCTGCTTGTACCATCCAACAACCCATTACTCGTATTGAACAGTGGAACCGCCCAGTCTCCATTCGTCATTGCTATCGAAACAGCTGGGATTAAATTTCTTCCTTCGGTAAGCCGCACATGCCTTCTCTTTTTTTTACCTAGAGATTTCTTATTGAGTTATTCAAAACAGATCATCAATGCTTGTTTGTTGACCTCGGCATGGTCCAACTCATCTAGTTCCTTGTACACTGCATCTCGTGCGATTCGTGCGTATGCTTATCCGGTGGCCAACTCATCGAAATTAACGAACTTTGTAGATGGTCTTGCAGCCTCAGGAAATGCTCCCAAGATCTTCCTTAAAACCACACGCAACGGGTTGCCTTACGTTGCTGTTCTGTTCACAGCCATTTTCTCCTTTCTTGCCTTCATGGCTGTGTCCAAGGGTGCGGGCTCAGTGTTTAACTGGTTGTCCAACATGACATCCGTCGCTGGCCTTATGACGTGGTTTGGTATTTCTGTAACATACCTCCGCTTCTACAAGGGCATGCAGGTTCAAGGCATCGACCGCAAGACGCTCCCTTACTACACAAATCTCCAGCCATACGCAGCGTGGTGGGGAGTAGTTTCAACGATCACCATCTGTTTCGTATGTCAACTTTTCATATTCGTTGATACTGTTTAGACTGACTATTCCTCTACACTCTAGTTCAGCGGATGGAATGTCTTCCTCGAAGGTAATTGGAGTACTGCAACTTTCGTTACCAACTACGTCCTTTTCATTACCTGGCCAATCTTGTACTTTGGTGCTCGCCTCTACTATGGCACCAAGCCCATTGCTGCAGCGGACATGGACTTCAAGAGAGATATAGCTGAAATTGTGGCGGACTCGTATGAGGAACCCCCGCCAAAGAACAAGATAGAAGCATTCTGGCAATGGCTGGTGAGCATGGCTGCACCACTTGGCAATTTTTAACATCACTAACGTCACCCCACTCGTAGATGTAATTATACCTGCAATAATACCTGGAGATCGATTATCGTCAAATATATCACTGTTTTTTGTAAGCCCTCAATTGTTCGACATACCTGGTTGTTCGTTGTATGTCACTGCCAACTCTACCAAACATAATTACCCAGTCTACTTGATTATGACCAAAATGCGACCTTGCCCTTTGTATCCAGTGAACCTTGCGAAGAAACAAGTTTGGGTTCCAATTTCTGTCCATGAAACGAGTGTTTTTATCGGGTACCTCCGCTGCAGTAAGGTGGTCTGGCGCAGGTCCTGGCGCATTGACTTGCAGACGGTAGTCCTACGCTGTGTTGCCGTAGTCGGACCTCGATAGATAGCCTCCTGCTACAGAGGTTTGGCCTTGGTAGTCCGTGCCCGTCCCACCACTCCATCAGATTACCAGCATCTCACACGATTCTGCAGTTTATTTAATGATCAAATTTGAAATTGAAATGAGGCTGATATCGATATCGATGATGCCTCCTAGTACTTGCTTGTTGCAAATCGACTACGTGCGTCAGCTGACCTTCTGCCTGGCATACATGCAGGCAAAGCAAGGTGATGCAAGGTGAGCATGGTGTTATTCCAAAATATGATGCATTGATGTTTCGTCGCTGTTCCCTGAAATATGGAAACAACTAATAATAAATGTCAGTAACTAAGATGTAGTCTCATAGGTGAAGAAACTCAGAGTAGAAGATGAACTTGAAGGGAGAATAACTCAGTTTTCATTAAAAAGAAAGGTTATTGAAGAATGGTGAAATAATGAACAAAAAGTGAACGCAGATGAAAGGTGTATCGATAAGCGAATGCATCAAGATACATGGCACATAGGCTGCGGCAACCATACAATCTACCAAAAAAGAAACCCAGTGATAATTACCCTTGTTGCATACTGATGTAACGCATGGCCATGCCGAAATATAGAATGGAAGCTAATGAATTCAAGATTAGGGACACTAGTTCGTCGTCCACCACTGTCATTTTATGCAAGAGCAGGGCGACCGCACCAGCCGCCGCATGAGAGGTAAATGCATTACCTCCCAGAACAATCGAAATCAAACCTGATAAAATATCAAATGTCAGCACAACTGTTGAATCCAAACCAGAAAGGTTCGCTTACCGCCTGCGAGATATCCCAAAGAGCCCATGGCAGCAAGGTTAGCCATGCAAACGAGACTAATGTGAATCAGCACTTTTCGATGCGACAACTGGAACGGTTTCTTCATCTAAGTGGATTGTTTTGGATCGGCGACAGCGCCATACAGTGGCTCCATCAGGAAAATCACCCTACCCTCTGGTTGATCCTTTCATGCATCTCGATATCCGCGTCGGATCTCCAGAAAAAAAGTGGTAGGATAGTCCCTCCAGCGAGCACGTGAATGATAAGGCAACCAACACGTCGTAATGTACGGTGGAAACATCTTGAACCTGGGGTGGATTCGTCATGAGCATGAAATAAATAAATAAAAAGGCCGCTCCTTGCTACAAAAGCGGACATATCAGTCTTGCAAGACATAAAGATAATGAACAGTATACTTACCATGCAGAGAAAACCCAGCACTTTGTGCCGGAAGCGCCTGTTACGCTTCTTCCAGCCCTGCTCTCTCACCTCCTGCCAAAGTTCTTCAAGATTGAGCTTTCCGATAGAGAAGTAGCAGATGTCAGTGAAGCAAAGCCGAGCGTGAAACCGGGATGGTGGTTTCCGGCCCTCGGGAAGATCTGACTGCTTTTTTATCGAGGAAGGTGACTTGACACTGGACTTCATCGAGAAGTCTAAGTGGTCATTACCGGAGTCGAGAGAGGAAGACATGATGACGAAGCTATCATAATCTTTATTGAACTAGCAATGTGTTTTGTTGAGCGGTCTGGGAGATGAACAGTGAGAAGAGTAAGCGTGAGCAGCGAGATGCCTACCTCGACCTTGTGGATCAAGCCTCGAGAGTGCTGCGTCTTTATGATCATGAAAGAAATATGGGTATGGTAGGGTCGGATATTAGTGGGAGCAAGAGATTCATTGTCAGCAAATATATCGGGGAAACGGGTGATGAGGAACGCGAACCAGAAGAATCGTGTTGGGAAATTCGCTAGGTGTCTAGGAAGTCTGGCTTTCGAAAACGTGGTACAGATATTTGGAGTGTGTTTTGAACGAAGATACCTTCAGACTACAAGGTCCGAATAGACACCAAATGAGACTAAAATTGAGAGGTGCACCCCAAGTAGTGGGCGCAGCACGAAAAATGGGGATGCGACGAGGAAGAAGAAACGAAACGAAACTGTAGAATATCGGAACTTAAGGGCAAGCTGGCAAGGTCAGGCTATCAATTGGCAATTCGGTGTGGGACTACTGAATCGTAAGGGTGCTTGCGCACCAGTCCCCGACTCCTGATTCCGGCCTGCTCGTTCTTAAAATGACATGCACTGCAACGTGCCATCGTATTTCAAGTCGTGGACATCTTATCATGACAAGGGCATGTATCAAATCCAGTACTTACGTACCAGCAACACAAAACAGAGTGTGGTTCAGATACACGAGTGCAGTAAGTATTACATATGCAAGATGATGCGTACCGTAAGAACCACGAGGTGGTACATCATAAATGTAAAGTAGGACAAGGCAAGAACAAAGCGTAAAAGGCGTGTATGCACATTATAATGTCAATTGTCGGAAATTTCTAATTTTGGTTGGCATGCCTTAAAATGGATTGGAAGGCCTCAATTTACCGGCGGCATTACAACTCGCTTGGAAGGGAACCCGAAAATTTTGGAAGCCGCTTAGAAGCAATATAGAGGGTCTTGCAAGTGGGTGGTCCCAAGACCGTTCCAATGCAAGGGCAAGATTTTGACCAATGCTCTATATACCCTAATTGGAATATCATTGGAACCGACAAGTATCCTTCCAAGGTCTTGAAATTACGCAGTCTTTTATTTAATATAATAATAGCACTATTAATAATAATATTGTAAAATTGCTCCCAATTGCGTTCCAAGCGTTCCTCAATCACTCCCGTTTCGTTTTGAAATAATAATTCTGGTGGGGACAATTTTTGAGTTGGAGACAATACGAATATGATATCAGTCTTACTAACCTTGGACAAACGGATGGATGAGACCCGGAGAGGCAGTTGATGACCAAATCCCATTCCTAGCAGCATGTTCAAGGAGACAGGAGTGGTTGGAGGCAGGCACGACGGCAGCATGACAAGTCCAAGGAGACGGGAGTGGTTGGAGGCAGGCGTCAACGGCAGCACGACAAGTTCAAGGAGAAGGGAGTGGTTGGAGGCAGGCATCAACGGCAGCACGACAAGTTCAAGGAGACGGGAGTGGTTGGAGACGGGAGTGGTTGGAGGCAGGCGTCAACGGCAGCACGGCAAGTTCAAGGAGACGGGAGTGGTTGGAGGCAGGCATCAACGGCAGCACGGCAAGTTCAAGGAGACGGGAGTGGTTGGAGACGGGAGTGGTTGGAGGCAGGCGTCAACGGCAGCACGGCAAGTTCAAGGAGACGGGAGTGGTTGGAGGCAGGCATCAATGGCAGCACGGCAAGTTCAAGGAGACGGGAGTGGTTGGAGGCAGGCATCAATGGCAGCACAGCAAGTTCAAGGAGACAGGAGTGGTTGGAGGCAGGCATCAACGGCAGCACGGCAAGTTCAAGGAGACGGGAGTGGTTGGAGGCAGGCGTCAACGGCAGCACGGCAAGTTCAAGGAGACGGGAGTGGTTGGAGGCAGGCATCAACGGCAGCACGGCAAGTTCAAGGAGACGGGAGTGGTTGGAGGCAGGCATCAATGGCAGCACGGCAAGTTCAAGGAGACGGGAGTGGTTGGAGGCAGGCATCAACGGCAGCACGGCAAGTTCAAGGAGACGGGAGTGGTTGGAGGCAGGCGTCAACGGCAGCACGACAAGTTCAAGGAGACGGGAGTGGTTGGAGGCATCGGCAGCACGACAAGTTCAAGGAGACGGGAGTGGTTGGAGGCATCGGCAGCACGACAAGTTCAAGGAGACGACGGGAGTGGTTGGAGGCTGCAGGCATCGGCGGCACAACAAGTTCAAGGAGACGACGGGAGTGGTTGGAGGCTGCAGGCATCGGCGGCACAACAAGTTCAAGGAGACGACGGGAGTGGAGGTTGGCAGGACATGAGACAGTCGACAACGACAAGACTTAATTTTGTTTATAGTTGAAATGATATGACAAGTTGAACGAAAGACTTCCAAGTCTTTCACATCAAATGTTTGTTGTTGTTGATTGTATTACTAATCCAACGACATCAAGAACAATCTAAGTACATCGACGAGTGACATGAGACGAAGAAAATCTATTATATTACTTAGTGGTCTTTGATCGGCCCCTTCGCACACCACTGCCACTGACTACTAATGATGAAACCTCAGGTTCAACATTGGCAGGAGCTTGATCTTCTGAAATGTTACTGTCAGCAGCTGCAGCCTTGCCCTTCCGCCTTGGCTTCGGCTTCAGCTTCGGCTTCTGAGCAGCAACAGGAGCTACAGGCTCTGCTTCAACGTCCTCGTCGACTGCTGCAGGTGGTAGGTGCTCGGCCAAAGCTAGACCTTGCATGGCAGCAGAGATTGACTGGGGTCCGGGTGCAGAAGAAGATGCTTGATGACAGGACCAACCGACGACGTCTGAATCATATTCAGTTCTGGTAGTTCCGCCCCAGTCTCCATTGCATGCTCAAACATTTCTTCCCAGCTGTCACGCGGACCACTCGTCAAGTCGCCTAGTAACGTCGAGTCTGAATCAAGGAGAGTTGCGGCAGAAGAAGTGGAAAACAAGGAGTTGTTGAAAAAGGTGAAGACTCTGTCTGCCCAGGCACCTCCAGTCAACAGCGATTGTCGGTAGTAGTTATGGTAGTCTTTGTATGGTATGCGAGATTTGTCGCCAACTTCAACCAACTCTTTGTCACCGGAAAGGACAAATATAGCCTGAAACTCGTATTAAGTGTCAATATTGTGCAGCATAAGAGACAACACGTACGACAATGGCTGCTGCAGCAATGAGACCCGGTGTTACAGCACGTAGCTCCCATATTTTCGCCTTTGTTTTCGGAGTGGGAACTGCATTGGCAGCGAGCGACGACCGGCCAAAGAGTGACGCTTTCAGAATCTATAAATGCTATTTAGTTAGTTCTATTTAGAGAGGGGAGGCAAGAACCTACATAAACAAGTTTTGCTGTTTTCAAAAACTGATCTCTGAGGAGATGGTCCGGACGAGGGAAAAGAATCGGCGCAAACTTCGTGTACTGGCCTTGGGGGTTAAGGAGCAGAGATTTGCAAGAAGGCTCTGTGTCCCATGCATAACCGCGTATAAAAAACTTGGCATCTAAGCCAAAAATGGCTGCCGCGCATGACTTGACATCTGAGAGCATTTCGGCATGAACATTATTGACGCCTTTCACAAACTGGACAGACTAAGTTTATCATCGAGCGCAATCAAAGATGGGAGGGCTTACATGGGAGCCAAAGTTTTTATGAGCCATCATATTATGGTCAGCTGGCGGTATGAATTGGAAAAGTTCAGCTTTAATGCCATCCTGGATGGATAGCGGTGAGAGCCATCGCTCCTTGCTTGAGAGGTCAATTCTGGGAGGTGGCTCACGCAAGGGGAAAATAGATGTTTCGACCCATAAGCAGTGGGTGATAGAGAACTTGCATCCAAAATTTCTGATGCTGTCTTCCTTGGCAGCAAGGGCAAGATCTTTCTTTGTAAGCTTTGTCTTCCGACCTTTCGAAACGGTAGCCTCGAGTAAAGCAATCTTCTTCAATGATTCCCGGTACTTTCCACGCATGTCAAAAAGAAGTTTTTGCACGATTTCAAGCGCCTGTTAGTAGATATGATTATTAGTTATTACTACAAACATTGTCTGTGTGTAGCAAAACGACAGTTACCTTGCGAAGATCTTGAGTTGACATGTTAGCGGTTGGGGCAGCAATGGTGTTGCGAATCCGCATCAAGTCTGCATCATCATCCAAATCTGAGTCGCTAAGGCTATCAGTTCCATCTGAGTTGCGGGTGGAGTCACTGTCGACGTCATTGATTGCTTGAGTGAAGTCTTCGCCTTGGTTGCGCTGAATTGGAGGCATAGTATTAGTATTAGTGAAACAGTCAAGCAAACGTCGAGAACAGAAAACTGGAGTGTTAGTCAATCGCACGAGCTTTAAATTGACCCTAGCATGTGCTATTGGGGCGGCGACGACATGTCATGACATTAACTAACAAATTGATACGCACCTTAGACTCATTGAATATATGTAATGATGCGCATTGATGGTTCTGATAAAGGTTGCAGCGTTGTTCAGACGAATATCAGAATGAGACCCTGTGGATGTAATAAGGCGGCAGCATCACATCAATATCACACGCACAAATTAAACAGAGCATCATCACGACTTACTTAAATACATAATGCATTGACAATAATTGTGTCATGTCCCCATGCAGAAAGCGGAGATGAACGATTGATAGTCTATTAAGTACCCCGAAGATTCTTGACCATGTCTTCGAACTCCCTAAGCGTTACTGGATCCACATTGAGTTCCCACTCCAGATACTGATACATCTTGCACTCCATCTGATTGATTTCTCGCAATTGGAACATACCCTGGGCTACAATACTCCAGGATTTGTTGGAGTAAGTGCTGTCACAGATGACCTTGGATGCGAGCATGAAAGCGGATATGAAAAGACGGTGACCCGAAGATCCCCAAGCAGTGGGAAGCGTGCTTTGAGAAGCTGGAAAGGTCATGGATTAAAGTTTGTCAGTGTGGTGAGACACATATGTGATGAAATGGGGGAGCCTTACTTGAGAGTTAGAAGAGGAAGGAGGGTACTCTGGACAAGTTTAAAAGAGATAGGTAATGTCAATGAACCGTTATTACTAATGTAACTGTAGTGAATGTACAGTACGAAGAAACATGTCAGTATCCACAGTATCCACAAGAAAATAATCTCCATCATGAGCAAAATCTGGAATGAGAAGAGCACCACAAATGATGGAATGAAGTGTAATAAACTCAGATAAAGAAGCAGGCCGTGCGCGAAGTCGAGTTAGTCGCAGTTCTTGATCCATACGCCGACGTGGGCCAATTCAGGCATCCATAGGTAGAACGAGTGCGAGATCTAAGGTACAGCTGCCAACAGTGTGCTTAAACATGCATAATGTTACGACTGGGATTGGTCGAGCTATCAGAGTCCGGATGGACAATCGGCGGTAAGCCTGATAGACAGGAGTCTTCTCTCGAATGAGAGGATCAAGGATCTGGGCTAAGACGAGTGTTGCTGACTCTCTTAGAATCGTGATTCTTAGACAACAAGGTTGGAGACCTTGTTGAAGGAATGTTCCAGGTAAAACCCAGTAGATTAAAGTAAAGACATAATCGTGCATAGTACAGTCTATATAGGCAATGTTCGAGCGGAGCTCGTAAATGTGTTATCAAGATAAGAGCGATAGGGCGGACGGCCCGCTTGGATAAGAGATAAGAGAAGGTACGGACAGCCCGTTTAGTACGTAATGAACAAAAGAAATGATAGAGAAATGTTATCGTAACATTACCCCGTTATTACAGTCAAAGTCACCGACTTCGACATTAATCGTCCTGGTTGATGTACTCGTCCATGTGAGCGTAGTAGATGACGTCTGCGTCAGCATTCTGGAATTCTAATTCCTCGTCGATGCAGTGTGTCGTATCGGTGTTCGCTCTGTCCAACTCCACTAGGAGTTCTTCATCTTTCCTGGCTTCCCATGCTGCCAAACCTCGTAAAAGCCGTCGTCGGTATAAACCAACGGAAATTGCTCCTTTTTGGAGCATAGGGGCAGTAGATGGAGAAGTGACCAGGCGCATGAGCCTGGCATATACGGCAGTAGTATTCGGGGCAGTTCTTGTGGCGATGCCCGAGTTTCTTGCAGACGCACATACGAAATTGTCTGGGGAGAACTGAGGTTGTTTTACGTGATGATGTCGGGGGATTCGGTGAGGTCATGACCTCGCGCTTCTTTCCTTTAGAAGCTCTGGTCTTCATCACTCCATGTACGATAGTTCCCTTACGGGTCTTTCGTTTGTAGATGGTGGCGGGCTCGGGGATGGGTAATACTTCTTCAGCCTGTGCTGGCTGAGGTTCTTCTCTAGGTATATCTGTAGCAGGTATGCTGGGGGGAGCGCTAGCAGAAGCGCTTGGCGGGCGACCGACCTCGGTCGTGTTCGTTCGGCAACAGTTCGTATAACTGTTTTGCAGACAGTGCTAAAAGCAGCAGGAAGAAGCTGAATCTCAAGACTGCGAATGTGTCTCTGGATGTGTTGACATGCAAGTCTGAGGGCGTCGTTTTCGACTTCTGAGTCGGAGCTCAAGGGCGGCGGTGGCGCGTATGACATGGATCTGGGATAATATGGGGGCTGCTACGACTGCAGGTTCTTTGGCGAGTTGTCTTTCAAGCTCTTCTGCGTGGGCGAGTGATAATAGAGTGGTTTCGACAATAGCATCGTCGTGACGTTGATGATGTTCTGTTATAGGATGTGTCTCTGAGAGAGACGTGGGAGATGTTTGATTCGGTGGGCGATGGTGTCTGGGGAGGAGTCATGTTACTGAAGAAATGTTTGTTTGTCTGAGGGAATGATTTGTTCAGTTCAACTTGTGTCTCTTTATACGTTGCAAGGAGATCTTTCGAACTCCGCAAATTCTCTTCGGGTATCCATTCATTGCTCCCGGAAGAATAACCGGTCCAAGATACGAGATAGCGTCTTCGTTTTCCCGCTCCTTTGTGGCTAAGAATAGCTTCGACTTCATATTCTTCTTCGCCATTGACTATATCGGGCGGTGGTTCGGTATAGTTCGGTCCGTGTATCTCTGTTTCGCGATAGGACGATAGTTCAGAAGTGGAACGTGGGATGAACTTTCCATTGCTTGGGGAGTTTAGGGTGAACGTGATGGGGGATAAGACTGCTGATTACGAATGGCCCGTGCCTCTTGGGCGCAAGTTTCCTGGATGGTAGGGAAGTGAGGAGATTGGTGGTTTAACCATACCTTATCTCCTATCTTCCACGGTTGGTACTTCTTTTTCGAGATCTTTCTGCCATTCGTTGCATGGCTATGTTGTGACAAGCGATTGCTTCTTCACGAGTCTTCTGGAGGTTCCTGAGTCTTTCTTCTGCTGCGGGGACGTCTGATACGGCTAGGACGTGGGGAATCCCCTTGGTTCATATCCCATCATAGGAAGAAAGGGGACGTGTTTCTTGCGTCGTGTTTCCTATGATTGTGGACGAATTCGGCAAGGGGAAGGTGTTGCGACCATTCTAGGGGTTGTTTCTGCAATAGATTCGTAGGTAGGTTTCGAGTTCCTGGTTAAGGTGTTCAGTCTGTCCATCGGTCTGGGGGTGTACGCATGGATGCTGCGATTTGATATCCAAGGAGTCTGGCTAGTTCTTTGGAGAATTTTGAGATAAACTGGGGTCCTCGGTCAGAGATGACTTTATCATGGAGGCCGAATCTTTGAAAACGTTTTTAAGGAATACTTTGCACTCCTTCGGAGGTGATGTTCTTGTTGCAGGTGAAATAATTGCCCCCTTCGTAAGCCCGTGGTCGACCACGACCATAACAGAATCGAAGCCGCCAGATTCAGGAGGTCGGTGATGAGGTCCACGGAGACCTGAGAGAAGGGTCGAGTGGCGGAGGAGGGGATCGGGCATAATGGGGGTTCGTAGGATGGGTGTCCACCTTCATTGTTGGCACAATGTGCAACCGTCGACGTATTTCCGAATGTAAGTGCCCATGGCTGGCCACCAATAATCCCTCTTAATTAACTCTTCCGTCTTAAACGTCCGGATGCCCGGCGGTGGGATGGTCATGATGCTTGAATAAGACATCTGATCGTTGAGAGGGGGGACATAGGCCCTGTTTTTATAAAACAGGATTCCTTCATGGAGTGTCCAATCAGACAACCTGACTTCATAGGCGGAAGACAGATTCCATCCAATGCGTCTGTGGCTATTTGGACGATGGTGTTTCGGCTGAGTCGATGGCGATGGATTTAGAGAGGTTCTCGTCAATTAATCGCACAAACATGGAATCTGGTAGAAGGATTTATCTCGTTATCGTTTTTCCTAATGAATGATCGGTCGTCTTGAGAGGGCATCGGGAGCGGCGAGTTTAGTTCCTGCGACATGATGGAGTTCCAAGTTGAAATTTGATAGGGTCAGCTGCCAGCGTGCTTGTCGTCGAGACAGCTTCTGTGCAGTTCGGAAATAGAGAAGGTTCATGTGGTCGGTAAACACAATCACTGGATGGGGGTTTCCTTCAAATAATGGCGCCATTCAGAGAGCGCTCTAATGACTGCCAACAATTCCCTATCGAAGATTTCGTAGTTTCATTCTGCGAATTGAATGATTGGGATAGTATCCGCATGGGTGATACATCCCATTTTCATCTGTTTGAAGAAGGACTGCGCCTGTTGCAGCAAGAGAGGCATCGGTTGCGATGGCGAATTGTCTATTTGGGGGGTTTCTTAATACTGGTTGGGATAAAAAGGCCCTTTCAAGCGATCAAAGGAGTTTTGGCATTCAATGGTCCATTGGAAGGGGTGATCCTTTTTTGTGAGGTCAATCAAAGGTCGTGCGATGTCGGAATAATGGGAGATGAATGATCGGTAAAAATTGCAGAATCCAAGAAAAGATCGCGTGTCTTTTAGGTTTCTGGTTTCGGCCAATGCTTTATTCCATGACCTTGGCTGGTTCCATCCCTACTTCCCTGGTCGGATAATCATCCTAGATATTCCACTTCTTCTGCGTCAAAGGTGCACTTTTCAGGTTTGACAAATAATTTCTCTCTTCGTAATGTGTTCGAGTACCGCTTCGTCCGTCTTCGATGTTCATCCAGGTCTTTGAGAAAATTAAGAGGTCGTCCATGTAGATGACTAACCATCCTTCATTTATCTCTTGCTGATAGAGTTTTCCCATGAAGGCTTGGAACATGCAGGAGAGTTAGTTAGTCCGAAGAACATAACCGTAGGTTCGAATAACCCTTCTTCCGTGGTAACGGCCTTCCACCGATCCTGAGGGTGGATGCGGATATTATTGTACCGATCTGATGTCAATTTTAGTGAAATATTTGGCATCATAGAGTCGTTCGATAAGGATTTTGGAAGGGGAAGAGGGTACTGATTTCGAATCGTCCAGTCGTTAAGATAACGATAATCTTGGCAGGGTCGTAATTCTCCACTCTTCTTTCCTACAAGAAAAATCCGCTGGCTTGAGGTGATTTAGAGGGGACAATAAACCCTTTCTTGGTATTCTCTTCAATGAAGGTTTTGACCGCTTTGCGTTCCTTTCCGGATAATGGATAGATTTTGGATGTTTTCGGTATGAATCCAGGTTTTAGATCGATACGGTGATCTACTCCTGGTCTTTCAGGGGGTACCTTATTAAGTCCGTCTTTGGCGAAGACGTCGGTGTACTGATGGAGGAAGGTGGGGACTAATTCTTCGAAGGTTTTGCTTTGCTTTGCTATTTCTCCGGCGACGGCAAATTCTTGGGCCTTGTTACTGGTTTTTCCGAAATTCTGTTCCTTCCTTGACATTCCGTCGCGAGTTAATGGGGTGTCGAAAGATAGGTCTTCGATTATTCGTACTGTCGAACCGTCGGTGGCGTATTCGACGAGTACTTCATCGTTTGCTAATTTGTAGGCGAACGGGTCTTTAACGGCAAGTTGAAAGTTGTCTGACCATACGTCTTCCTTGGTGTCGTAATCGGGGGTTTCTTCGTCTGCAACTTCTTCTATAGAAGCGGCGGTAGAGGGGAGGGTGGTTTCATTAGTTGCCACCT